>NC_068429.1:44781540-44891540 GCF_023373465.1 Oncorhynchus keta
AATCCAATGCTTTTAGATTTGTGGGATGTAGTGAACTAGTGCACACTTCTCTACCGCACTACCACCTCTCCTCTTCTCCCCCACTCTCCTCCTCCAGGCACCTATAAGTTCCAGAAGACAGAGATGCGGCGGGAGGGTTTTGACCCAAGCATCACGTCAAACAAACTGTACTTCCTTGACCCCAGCAGGGGGCGCTATGTGGAGCTGCACCAGGAGCTCTACAGCAGCATCATCTCAGGGAAGCAGAAACTGTAAATGTGACCTCTGATCTGGTCACTCTTTGCCCCCCAGCCAATATCCCTAAACCATCCCTATCCACCCCCCCCACACACACAGAAACACCCCTATACCTGAAATCACTCTCCCTCCCCCCAGAAAAACTCTAACTCCCACAACCCCCCTATCTGCTCTCTCTAAGCCCACACCCCTCGTTACCTCAGCAACCAGAAAGGGGCAGCTGGGTCTCATCTGGAACACATGACAAGCCAATCTGACACCCTATCCCATGATACACCTAGAGCGACCTTTGCCCTTTGACCCCTGAGGCACTTCCCCCCGACCCTTCACCCCCCCACCCCAGAGCTTCACCTGACCTGGACCAAGAGGAGCGCCCGCTGGAAGGACACAACTTGTTCGCTGAGAGGGGCATGTGGCATGTCTCCAGAATGCAAAAACATAATAACTTACTCCAAATCTAAAAAATAAAATAAAAAAACTAGTTAGAGGAACATGAACATGGCACAATGAAGGAACGTGAATTGAACAAAGGAAACGCTCCTATTGGTCTGTCGGGTTTGTCTGTCTAATGTTGATGAGGTCACTCCATCTGAGGCCCAGCCTGCACAATGCCCAGTCAGTGACCAGTGGCTTCTGTTGTGACACAAAATGACAGATTGGTTTTAGTGGAGCGGGGTCTGCCCATCCATGTTAGACATACAGTACAGCAAGCCTAGAGGCTGTATGTCAGGGGAGGGAGATTCACATGTGGTTGAAACTGGGATCCAGCATTGGCAGATCAATAATCAGCCAGCCATAAGGTGATCTGAGAAGAAGCTGTCTATAATATTGAAATATGTCTGCATTACACCAAATATATTTAATTTGTAGAATAGTCTTTAAATATAAAAAAAAATGATGATGTTTAACATCGAGTTCCTAATAAAATGCAAATCAAAATGCTAATCATGTTATGCCATGTCCACGATTGCGCTCGGCTTTCTCCTGACCTTCCCCTCCTCGGGGTTCTCCTCCCCTTCACTACCTTACGGGGTTCTCCTCCCCTTCACTACCTTACGGGGTTCTCCTCCCCTTCACTACCTTACGGGGTTCTCCTCCCCTTCACTACCTTACGGGGTTCTCCTCCCCTTCACTACCTTACGGGGTTCTCCTCCCCTTCACTACCTTACGGGGTTCTCCTCCCCTTCACTACCTTACGGGGTTCTCCTCCCCTTCACTACCTTACGGGGTTCTCCTCCCCTTCACTACCTTACGGGGTTCTCCTCCCCTTCACTACCTTACGGGGTTCTCCTCCCCTTCACTACCTTAGGGGGTTCTCCTCCCCTTCACTACCTTACGGGGTTCTCCTCCCCTTCACTACCTTACGGGGTTCTCCTCCCCTTCACTACCTTACGGGGTTCTCCTCCCCTTCTTCAACCAACCACCGGCAGCTAGAACACATAACTCTCACAGTTTCAAACATGATTCTGAAAGTTCTGAATCTGGGATAGAAGATTCTGAATCTGGGATAGAAGATTCTGATTCTGGGGTAGAAGATTCTGATTCTGAAAGGTTCTGATTCAGGGGTAGAAGATTTAGATGGGGAGGGTTTCTGTCAGTATTGTGCAGGTTGGGCCTAAATGCTACGGCATAGTGGATATTTTAAAGCCGGACAAAGAGAGCTGAATTGAAAAGCACCAACTTCTGTCCGTCTCTGTGGCAGATTTAATATGAGCAGAGTAATATTCTGGTGCCTCAGAAGGAATTCAATTCTCTCTCAGACTCTGGTGCAGCAAACCAAACGATCGAAGAGAGTTGAGAGGAAAGAGCAAAGCTCATTCTCTTCGTCATCGTTGTTTGTTCTTCTTCTTCCTTGTTTCATCTTCTGAGCAGCATGAATGATCAACACAAACAGAGCACTGTGCCTTCACTGTGAGTTTACCGACTCAGATTCACAGGCCCTGTCCCATAACACCCTACTCCTTCACCCCTCACTCCCTTCTGTCCCGTAGTCTCTCCCCTCAGTCTCTTCCCTCTCTCCCTACTTTCCCATAGTCTCTCCCCTCAGTCTCTTCCCTCTCTCCCTTCTGTCCCGTATCTCTCCCCTCAGTCTCCCCTCAGTCTCTTCCCTCTCTCCCTTCTGTCCCGTAGTCTCTCCCCTCAGTCTCTTCCCTCTCTCCCTACTGTCCTGTAGTCTCTTCCCTCTCTCCCTACTGTCCCGTAGTCTCCCCTCAGTCTCTTCCCTCTCTCCCTACTGTCCCTCAGTCTCTTCACTCTCTCCCTACTGTCCCGTAGTCTCTCCCCTCAGTCTCTTCTCTCTCCCTACTGTCCCGTAGTCTCTTCCCTCAGTCTCTTCCCTCTCTCCCTACTGTCCCGTAGTCTCTCCCCTCAGTCTCTTCACTCTCTCCCTACTGTCCCGTAGTCTCTCCCCTCAGTCTCTTCACTCTCTCCCTACTGTCCCGTAGTCTCTCCCCTCAGTCTCTTCACTCTCTCCCTACTGTCCCGTAGTCTCTCCCCTCAGTCTCTTCACTCTCTCCCTACTGTCCCGTAGTGTCTCCCCTCAGTCTCTTCCCTCTCTCCCTTCTGTCCCGTAGTCTCTCCCCTCAGTCTCTTCCCTCTCTCCCTTCTGTCCCGGAGTCTCTCCCCTCAGTCTCTTCCCTCTCTCCCTACTGTCTCGTAGTCTCTTCCTTCTCTCCCCTCAGTCTCTTCCCTCTCTTCCCTCTCTCCCCTCAGTCTCTTCCCTCTCTCCCCTCAGTCTCTTCCCTCTCTCCCCTCAGTCTCTTCCCTCTCTCCCCTCAGTCTCTTCCCTCTCTCCCCTCAGTCTCTTCCCTCTCTCCCCTCAGTCTCTTCCCTCTCTCCCCTCAGTCTCTTCCCTCTCTCCCCTCAGTCTCTTCCCTCTCTCCTCTGTCTCTTCACTCTCTCCCTACTGTCCCGTAGTCTCTCCCCTCAGTCTCTTCCCTCTCTCCTCTGTCTCTTCACTCTCTCCCTACTGTCCCTCAGTCTCTTCCCTCTCTCCCTACTGTCCCGTAGTCTCTCCCCTCAGTCTCTTCCCTCTCTCCCTCCTGTCCCGTAGTCTCTCTCCTCAGTCTCTTCCCTCTCTCCCTTCTGTCCCGTAGTCTCTCCCCTCAGTCTCTTCCCTCTCTCCCTTCTGTCCCGTAGTCTCTCCCCTCAGTCTCTTCCCTCTCTCCCTACTGTCCCGTAGCATCCTATTCCCTCAATCTCACTCCCATTAGGCATGTCTCCTACCAAAGTACCTCACACTCTCATCCCACCCGGACACTTCTGTTTTTGATCCTTGCTTCTCTTGCGGCTAGACATTTTCTGTCATGCTGTTATTTTTCTCAGAGCACATAAATGCACTTCTACCGTCTCCACTCCGACGACTGTCAGTGTACACTCTATCTCTGTGTCCTCTCAAAACAAGCAAACAAATCATGAGCCAGTTCGGCAAGCCAAACATCCTGTCTGTGTGTAGTCGATGGTGGAGACCAGGGGAGAATGATTCTCCTACCACGCTGAGGATCATGGGTAGTGTAGTTTGCCAGGTTCCCACGTTCCTCCCCTTTGTCTCCTGTCTGGTGTGTCTCTGTCGTCTTACATACGTGCACACCGGGATGATGAAGAGGAAGTGATGACATTGTTCTCCAGCACTATCCACAATTTTGTGTATTTATTATTAGTGATGATCGTTTTGTTGCTCACAATGTTTAAAGAGGAAAAGTGTTCGAGGAAGAGGAATATATACATTTTGGGGGTTATATATGAGAATGCTGCTTTGATATTTTGGATCCTGGGGTGTCATAGGATAGTATGACCATGAGGTGGCGCATGACTGGGCAGGCCCAGAGGAATCTGGATGGGCATTGGGCGATAGATAGTCTGAAGTGGTTTCCTCGCTTGTCTTCTTTCCTTCATCTGCACTGATATGAAAGGAGTGGAGACGAGTGAAAAACAGCCATAGCTGTATTGCTTTCACCTAACCTGTTGTGTTGTTGTGTTAAAGGAGAGGAGAGCGGGATCTATTTTAGACTATTGAGATGCACCTCCTGTCTGTCTCAGATGTGTTTCCCACTTCCTTTTTCGGGGGAACTTAAATTATACATATTTTAAGTATGAATTATTCCTTATTTGAATGTGCATTGACTGTGTCAGAGCTATGCGTTGTGTTTGTTTGTTATTTTCTCTGTGTGAAATCAAAGCTTTAATGTGTCAGGATTCTGGAAGTGAGTGAAGGGGCTCCGCAAGTTTGTCTGCCTGTTAGACCGTTGACCAGCATCCACACCTATGTCAGCCCCTGACCACTGGAGGGCGCCAAACTCCAGCCCTTCTATACAGTCTGCTGTGCGGAGGCCCTCTGTTTTCATACCTGTCCTGCATTGGTCACAAGGTGACACACACACACACACACACACAGATGAAAGTCGAAGGAGAGTATGGCAATATCAGAGTGTATTGTTTGGATAGCTACAGTCCAACCGCTTAAGAAACAGGTTTAGTCCTACATTCCACTAGAACCCAGTCAATCAGTCAATCAAATGTATTTATAAAGCCCTTTTTACATCAGCAGATGTCACAAAGTGATGTAGAGAAACCCAGCCTAAAACCCCACACGGCAAGCAGTCTCGTCTCACAACTGTGCAGAGTTCCCTGAGTCTGGCGAGCGAGATTACTCTGTCCCCAGCAGAATAAAAATATGTGGAAACTTGAGATGAGTATGAATAATGGCCACGTGCTTACTTTATAAGCCATTACATCAATACTGTTGCTTTGCACTGTAACTTGCCACTATTTCAAAAGCCTTGTGGGCAGGCGTGTACAGAGAATAGGCCTACCTAGTACCCACACATCCCAATTTAAGTGTTATCTTTAAGTACTGCTATCTTATTCTCGTGACACTGAATAGAGAGACGCGAGTGTCACAGACTCTCTGAGGTTATCAGTTTACTCTTGTTTGGTGATGTCCAGAGACAACTCCCTAGCTGCTAGGAGGTTGTGTAGAACGCACACACTAAGGGGTAAGAGGCTAGGAGTTATTTCTGGACAGGGCACATGTGTCACAAACCAATGGGAGGTATTGTAATGTGTGTGAGGGACAGGGTGTTGGTCAGGTCTTTAACCAGACGGAGGCGCTGTTTCCCAGCAAAATCATCCTGGCTGCTGCCAACCACACCAGTGAACCCTCATTCCATAGGACTAAACATTATTATTATTATGTCCTACTAACAAACTGTATCAAAGAATGTCTGATTTATTTATAAAATATATTGTTGAAATATCAATGCATTGCTCTTCTATAGTACTGGGGTACTGGGATGATGGATAACGAATAAAACTGAATGATGAATGGAAACTTACTTTGTTTACCTTGGTTGTATATTGTGTTGAAGTGAAGAGTCCCAAATGGTAAATAAATAATGCTCTATACCTTTATTTTTTTTATGATTGGTTCATATCAGTTGCATGGTATGCTCGAGCCAATCATGAGACCCGATGATACTGGCAAACAGGAAGTAGGATGTAGAACTAGAAGCCTGCATTGAATATGTTAGGTGATTTTTGGAGTCATGGGTAACTGCATAGACGGAGAGTGTCTGAAAGTGGGCATGTAAACAGAAGTGGGAGGATCAACAGAAGTGGGTATATGGAAAGCGAATCAGCTAATTAGGCAGGTTTGTTGCCACTCAATACTGTTTTGCGGGGCTGATTTGGCCTCACAACGACTCGATTGTTGACAACTGTAGCATTTTAGCTAAGCCTCATCCGTTTCCTAACCTGTCACGTTAATTATCCTAACCTGCTACGTTAGTTCTCTGTTAGTTAACCTGCAATGTAAGCTGGCCATAGCCCGGTACACCTGGATGTTACTATATTGATCCATCCACTGATATTACCCGTCACTATTGAATCCACTGATAATGGAGTATCTGATGTTACTATTGATCCATCCACTGATGTTACATCCGTCACTATTGATCCATCCACTGATGTTACATCCGTCATCACTGATTTAGCCATCCACAGATATTAAACCCATCACTATTTAGCCATCCACAGATATTAAACCCATCACTATTTAGCCATCCACTGAAGTTACACCCATCGCTATTGATCCATCCACTGATGTTACATCAGTCACTATTGATCCATCCACTGATGTTACATCAGTCGCTATTGATCCATCCACTGATGTTACATCCGTCGCTATTGATCCATCCACTGATGTTACATCCGTCGCTATTGATCCATCTACTGATGTTACATCCGTCGCTATTGATCCATCCACTGATGTTACATCCGTCGCTATTGATCCATCCACTGATTGATCCATCCACTGATGTTACATGTTACATCCATCCACTGATGTTACATCCGTCGCTATTGATCCATCCACTGATGTTACATCCGTCGCTATTGATCCATCCACTGATGTTACATCCGTCGCTATTGATCCATCCACTGATGTTACATCCGTCGCTATTGATCCATCCACTGATGTTACATCCGTCGCTATTGATCCATCCACTGATGTTACATCCGTCGCTATTGATCCATCCACTGATGTTACATCCGTCGCTATTGATCCATCCACTGATGTTACATCCGTCGCTATTGATCCATCCACTGATGTTACATCCGTCGCTATTGATCCATCCACTGATGTTACATCCGTCACTATTGATCCATCCACTGATGTTACATCCGTCGCTATTGATCCATCCACTGATGTTACATCCGTCGCTATTGATATATCCACTGATGTTACATCCGTCGCTATTGATCCATCCACTTCTTTTGCAATGCCCACTTTCAAACACACTCCAAGTATGCAGTTAACCATATTTTGATTTTTGTCTCCTTGTTCTCAAGGCACTAGCCCTTGATCTATCAAGAAAACTGCATCAGACACCTAAACCTATCATGGGGTAGTGAGGATGCTTGTAACGGTTTTCAGAGGTTGAAGAAGGATCGGACCAAAGCGCAGCGTGGTAAGTGTTCATGATGTAATATTTAATGAAACGAACTGAACACTGAAATACAAAACAATAAAGTGAATGAACGAAAACCGAAACAGTACCGTGTGGAGTAACACTCACACGGAAAACAAACACCCACAAACCAAAAGTGAAACCCAGGCCACCTAAGTATGATTCTCAATCAGAGACGACTAACAACACCTGCCTCTGATTGAGAACCATCCTAGGCCGAACACAAAAACCAACATAGAAAAACAAACAGACTGCCCACCCCAACTCACCGCATGACCATACAAAGACAAAACAAAGGGACTAAGGTCAGAACGTGACAGTACCCCCAAAGGTGCGGACTCTGGCCGCAAAACCTGAACCTATAGGGGAGGGTCTGGGTGGGCCTCTGTCCGCGGTGGCGGCTCTGGCACGGGACGTGGACCCCACTTCACCATAGTTTTTGTCCGCCTCCTCAACCGCCCCCGTGGCCTCTTATGAGTGGCGACCCTCGCCTCCGACCTCCGACTGGGGACACTCGCCACGGGTCCCGAATGGATGGGAGATTCCGGCAGCGACGGACGGACGGTAGATTCGGCAGCGCCGGACAGGCGGGAGGCTCCGGCAGCGCCGGATTGAAGGACAACTCCGGCAGCGCTGGACAGGCGGGAGACTCAGGCAGCGCCGGACAGGCGGCAGACTCCGGCAGCTCCGGAGTGAAGGGCGATTCTGGCATCGCCTGGCTGACTGACGGCTCTGGCGGCTCCTGGCGGCTCTGGCGGCTCCTGGTTGACTGGCGGCTCCTGGTTGACTGGCGGCTCTGGCGGCTCCTGGTTGACTGGCGGCTCTGGCGGCTCCTGGTTGACTGGTGGCTCTGGCGGCTCCTGGTTGACTGGCGGCTCTGGCGGCTCCTGGCTGACTGGCGGCTCCTGGCTGGCTGGCGGCTCTGGCGGCTCCTGGCTGACTGGCGGCTCCTGGCTGACTGGCGGCTCTGGCGGCTCCTGGTTGACTGGCGGCTCTGGCGGCTCCTGGTTGACTGGCGGCTCCTGGTTGACTGGCGGCTCTGGCGGCTCCTGGCTGACTGGCGGCTCCTGGCTGATTGGCGGCTCTGGCGGCTCCTGGCTGACTGGCGGCTCCTGGCTGACTGGCGGCTCCTGGCTGACTGGCGGCTCCTGGCGGCTCTGGCGGCTCTGGTGGCTCCTGGCTGACTGGCGGCTCAGGACAGACGGGAGACTCTGTTGGCTCAGGACAGACGGGAGACTCTGTTGGCTCAGGACAGACGGGAGACTCTGGCGGCTCAGGACAGACGGGAGACACTGGCGGCTCTGCACAGATGAGACTGTGGCGGCTCTGCACAGACGAGACTCTGGCGGCTCTGCACAGACGGGAGACTCTGGCGGCTCTGCACAGACGGGAGACTCTGGCGGCTCTGCACAGACGGGAGACTCTGGCGGCTCTGGACAGACGGGAGACTCTGGCGGCTCAGGACAGACGGGAGACTCTGGCGGCTCAGGACAGACGGGAGACTCTGGCGGCTCTGCACAGATGAGACTGTGGCGGCTCTGCACAGATGGGAGACTGTGGCGGCTCTGCATAGACGGGAGACTCTGGCGGCTCTGGACAGACGGGAGACTCTGGCGGCTCAGGACAGACGGGAGACTCTGGCGGCTCAGGACAGACGAGACTCTGGCGGCTCAGGACAGACGGGAGACTCTGGCGGCTCAGGACAGACGGGAGACTCTGGCGGCTCAGGACAGACGAGACTCTGGCGGCTCAGGACAGACGGGAGACTCTGGCGGCTCAGGACAGACGGGAGACTCTGGCGGCTCAGGACAGACGGGAGACTCTGGCGGCTCAGGACAGACGGGAGACTCTGGCGGCTCAGGACAGACGGGAGACTCTGGCGGCTCAGGACAGACGGGAGACTCTGGCGGCTCAGGACAGACGGGAGACTCTGGCGGCTCAGGACAGACGGGAGACTCTGGCGGCTCAGGACAGACGGGAGACTCTGGCGGCTCAGGACAGACGGGAGACTCTGGCGGCTCAGGACAGACGGGAGACTCTGGCGGCTCAGGACAGACGGGAGACTCTGGCAGCGCTGGGCAGGATGAAGGCTCAGGCGGCACTGGACAGGCGGGAGCACCTGTAGGAAGGAGATGGAGAGACAGCCTGGTGAGGGGGGCTGCCACCGGAGGGCTGGTGCGTGGAGGTGGCACCGGATAGACCGGACCGACCGTGAAGGCGCACTGGAGTTCTTGAACACCGAGCCTGCCCAACCTTACCTTGTTGAATGCTCCCCGTAGCCAGGCCAGTGCGGCAACGTGGAATAGCCCTCACTGGGCTGTGCTGGCGAACCGGGGACACAATGCGTAAGGCTGGTGCCATGTATGCCGGCCTGAGGAGACGCACTGGAGACCTAGCCCGATGCCCACTCCGATACGGGGAGTTGGGATGCTCCACCGCAAAACACGGTGCCTGCCTGGTAATCACGGGAAGTTGGCACAGGTCTCCTACCTGACTTCGCCACACCACCCGTGTGCCTCCCCCAAATACATTTTTGGGGCTGCCTCTCGGGCTTCCACCTGCCGTGCTGCTTCCTCATACCAGCGCCTCTCTGCTTTCGCTGCCTCCAGCTCTGCTTTGGGGCAGCAGTATTCCCCTGACTGTGCCCAGGGTCCTTTGCCGTCCAGAATCTCTTCCCAAGTCCAGTTCTCCAAATATCGCTGCCTCTCCTGCTGCTGCACGTTACCACGCTGCTTGGTCCTTTGGTGGTGGGTGTTTCTGTAAGGGTTTTCAGAGGTGGGAGAAGGATCGGACTAAAGCGCAGCGTGGTAAGTGTTCATGATGTAATATTTAATGAAACGAACTGAACAAAACCATAAAGTGAAAAAAAACGAAACAGTACCGTGTGGAGTAACACTCACACGGAAAACAAACGCCCACAACCCAAAAGTGAAACCCAGGCTACCTAAGTATGATCCTCAATCAGAGACAACTAACGACACCTGTCTCTGATTGAGAACCATATTAGGCCGAACACAAAAACCAACATAGAAAAACAAACAGACTGCCCACCCCAACTCACGCCCTGGCCATACAAAAACAGAGACAAAACCAAGGAACTAAGATCAGAACGTGACAATGCTGATGTCCTCTTGTCTATAAATGACTAGCTGGCTTTAAATCATGCATACAAAAATATTGTTAATGGTGAATCCATATTAATAAATTGTCTTTTTGGGGGCGGGGGGGGGATTTGTATTGTAAAATGACATGTTGCTCTTCTGACAGTGTTGCCCAGTGTATGACTCAGTCAAAAAACAAAGGCTTCTTGGTTGGTAAAAGGACAAACAGTGAATTGAATAATTGTTTAAAAAATAGCACAACTGTCCCTTTATCTGTCTGAATCCTACGACTGGTGTATTTGAAGCTTGGTTTTTGCTCTCCTCTCAGAATTGTAGTAAAGAATTTTCAGCAATGTCTATCATTCCCTCTCTACCTGCTGCAGCTGGGCACTGTCCTCGGCGGATGCTCAACGAAGTGGAGAGTCTCAAATGGCCAGTAAGCAATGGTCTATAACCATGTTATATGGTATGCCTGAGCCAATCATGAAACCCCGATGCTACTGAGAAAAGGAAGTAGAATGTAGAACTAGAACTAGAAACCTGCAATGAATATTGCTATGTGATTTTGGGGAGAATCTCAATTGCATGCTCCTCGCATCCTCTCTACTCGCCTCATTCTGAAAACCCATTGGAGGAGAAGGTCGGAGGGGCGGGACCTCTGGCTTTCTCATCCAATGGGTTTTGGCACTAGGAGTATGCAACTGAGTTTCTCTCTGTGTCTCCTTGTTTTCTCGATGCACTCTAGCCATTGATCTGTCAAGAGAACTGCGTCAGACATCTGAACCTATTATGGGGTAATGTGTGTAGAGAGCAAAACACCTCTCTCCTATCTGATGATTGACTGGGGCATAATTCTGTATCTCTCTGGTCTCAGAAAGGATCAGAAGGGGAAATCAACGAGGGGGCTATGCGTTCTCTGGAAAATAATGAACCATGTGGAAGGTGTGTTCCATGACACACTTTGGGAGTGGAACTGACCTTCCACGGAGTTGCTTTATTTCCCAAGGAACACAAAGACCCCGAGCTTGATTGTCCCTTTATACCATGGCTATATAATTTTAACAAATGTATAGCTAGAAATGTGTTCATTTGCGGGTATACATGTGTTAAACATCCACTGAAGTAGCTAACAAGTTTACTAGATAGTGACAGTAACCAAACCAACAGACTTGCTAGTTTGGCTAACCAAACTATAAGTCCTAGCTTGCTATTATGGAAATCAAATTCACCGATGCCAATAATGTTTTCAATTTGACTTTTGCTTTCAAAAGCGGCTCAAACATAGAACATGCAAGAACTATATCCATTGAATTCATGCTCTAGAATGCCCTTCAAGCCAATCAGAAACAAGTATTCAACAATGCCATGGTATAAGTAATATTAATAAACCCTTCTTCTTCTCACCAACCTAGGCACATGATGCACTTTTTATTTATCATTATCAAAGTTAGCTGACGACACAACAGTGGTAGGACTGATTACCAACGACGATGAGGCAGCCTACAGGGAGGAGGTCAGAGACCTGGCAGTGTGTTACCAGGACAACAACCTCTCCCTCAACGTCAGCAGGACAAAGGAGCTGGTCGTGGGCTACAGGAAATGGAGGGGCGAGCACGCCCCCATCCACATCGATGGGGCTGTAGTGTAGCGGGTCGAGAACCTCAAGTTTCTCTGTGTCCACATCACCAAGGAATTAACATGGTCCACCACACACCCACACAGTTGTGAAGAGGGCACGGTAGCTCCTCTTCCGCCTCAGAGGGCTGAAAAGATTTGGCATGGGCCTTCAGATCTTCAAAAAGTCATACAGCTGCACCATTGAGCGCACCTTGACTTGTTGCATCATCGCTTGGTGCGAAAACTGAAACCACTCGATTGCAAGGCGCTACAGAGGGTGGTGAGTATGGCCCAGTACATCACTGGGGTCGAGCTCCCTGCCATCCAGGACCTCTGTCTATGCCAGGGGTCAGAGGAAGGCACAAAAGATTGTCAAAGACTGCAGCCACCCAAGCCATTGACTGTTCTCTCTGCTACCACACGGCAAGCGGTACCAGTGTACCAAGTCTGGAACCAACAGGACCCTGGACGAACCACAAGACTGCTAAACAAGACCGTTAAATAGCTAACCAAATGGCTACCCAGAGTACCTGCATTGACATTTTTTTTGCACTGAATCGATGCACACCCACTGGACTCTACCCACACACCCACACATACAGTGCTAGTCAAAAGATTGGACAAACCTAATCATTCAAGGGTTTTTCTTTATTTGTACTATTTTCTACATTTTAGAATAATAGTGAAGACATCAAAACTAGAAAATAACACATATGGAATCATGTAGTAACCAAAAAATGTGTTAAAGACTTGTTTCAGACTTGTTTTTCAACAGGACAATGTTGACTGCTTTTCCTTCACTCTGCAGTCCAATTCATCCCAAACCATCTCAGTTGGGTTGAGGTCGGGTGATTGTGGAGGCCAGGCCATCTGATACAGCACTACGCCTTCTTGGTCAAAAAGCCCTTACACAGCCTGGAGGTGTGTTGGAACAATGTCCACTAAACTGAAACCATATGTGATGGTGTATCCCTGCAGAATGCTGCCATACTAGTTAAGTGTGACCAGCAAAGCAGTGTCACCAGCAAAGCACCCCCACACCTTCACTCCTCCATGCTTAACGGTGGGAACCACAGATGCGGAGATCATCCATTCACCTACTCTGCGTCTCACAAACACATACTGCTGTTGGAACTAAAAACCTCAAATTTGGACTCTTCAGACCAAAGGACAAATTCCCACCGGTCTAATGTCCATTGCTTGTGTTTCTTGGCTCAAGCAAGTCTCTTCTTATTATTGGTGTCCTTTAGTAGTGGTGTCTTTGCAGCAATTCGACCATGAAGGCCTGATCCACGCTGTCTCCCCTGAACAGTTGATGTTGAAGTGTGTCTGTTACTTGAACTCTGTGAAGCATTTATTTGGGCTGCAATTTCTGAAGCTGGTAACTCTAATGAACTTATCCTCTGCAGCAGAGGTAACTCTGGGTCTTCCTGTCCTGTGGCGGTCCTCAGAGCCAGTTTCATCATAGAGCTTGATGGTTTTTGCGACTGCACTCAAAGGAACTTTCAAAGTTCTTGACATTTTCTGGGTTGACTGACCTTCATGTCTTAAAGTAATGATGGACTGTCGTTTCTCTTTGCTTGTTTGAGCTGTTCTTGCCATAGTATGGACTTGGTCTTTTACCAAATAGGGCTATCTTCTGTATACCACCCCTACCTTGTCACAACACAACTGATTGTCTCAAACACATTAAGAAGGAAAGAAATTCCACAAATGAACTAATAAAAAGGCACACCTGTTAACTGAAATGCCTTCCAGGTGACTACCTCATGAAGCTGGTTGAGAGATTGCCAAGAGTGTGTAAAGCTGTCCAAAGGTGGCTACTTTGAAGAATCTCAAATACAAAATATATTTTTGGAATTACTACATGTGTCCATATTTGTTATTTCATAGTTTTGATGTTATTTCATAGTTTTGTAGAAAATAGTACAAATTAAGAAAAACCCTAGAATGAGTAGGTTTGTCCAATCTTTTGACTGGTACTGTATGTGGGAACTCCTTCAAGACTGTTGGAAAAGCATTCCAGGTGTAGCTAGTCGAGAGAATGCCAAGAATGTGCAAAAATGTCACCAAGACAAAGGGTGGCTATTTTGAAGAATCTCAAATATAAAATATATTTTGATTTGTTTAACATTTTTTTGGTTACTACATGGTTCCATATGGGTTATTTCATAGTTCTGATGTCTTCACTACTATTCTACAATGTAGAAAATAGTCAAAATAAAGAATAGCCCTTGAATGAGTATGTCTGTTCAAACTTTTGACTGATACTGTACTTACACTAACTTACCAACACAAACACACAGACACACTGCATACGCCCCACACATTTAACATGCGCTCACATTCACACTGATGCCACACACACACACACACACACACACACACACACACACACACACACACACACACACACACACACACACACACACACACACACACACACACACACACACACTTTCAAACTCATTACATACGCTGCTGCTACTGCTCAGTCTATTATCTATCCTGTTGCCTAGTTATTTTACCCTTACCTATATGTACATAGCTAGCTCAATTACCTCGTACCCCTGCACTTCGACTCTGTACTGGTACTCCCTGTATAGAGCTGTGTTTTTTTAAACATGTTTTTGTTATTAGTTATTTACTGTGAATTTACTCCTTGTGTCACTGTTTCTATTTTACTTTTTTAACTCTGCATTGTTGGAAAAGGACCTGTAAATAAACATTTCACTGTTAGTCTACACCTGCTGTTTACAGTGCCTTGCAAAACTATTCATCCCTCTTGGCGTTTTTCCTATTTTGTTGCATTACAACCAGCAATTTAAATGGATTTTTATTTGGATTTCATGTAATGGACATACACAAAATAGTCCAAATTGGTGAAGTGAAATGAAAAAAAGATTGTTTAAAAAAATTCTAAAAAAATTCTAAACGGAAAAGTGGTGGGTGCATATGTGTTCACCCCTTTGCTATGAAGCCCCTAAATAAGATCTGGTGCAACGAATTAACTTCGGAAGTCACATAATTAGTTAGATTGCACACAGGTGGACTTAATTTAAGTTTCACATGATCTGTCACATGATCTCAGTATACATACACCTGTTCTGAAAGGCCCCAGAGTCTGCAACACCACTAAGCAAGGGGCACCACCAAGCAAGCGGTACCATGAAGACCAAGGAGCTCTCCAAACAGGTCAGGGACAAAGTTGTGGAGAAGTACAGGTCAGGGTTGGGTTATAAAAAATATCAGTACCTCGGACCTCCCACGGAGCACCATTAAATCCATTTTATTTTTAAATGGAAAGAAAATGGCACCACAACAAACCTGCCAAGAGAGGGCCGCCCACCAAAACTCACGGACCAGGCAAGGAGGGCACTAATCAGAGAGGCAACAAAGAGACCAAAGATAACCCCGAAGGAGCTGCAAAGCTCCACAGCGGAGATTGGAGTATCTGTCCATAGGACCACTTTAAGCCGTACAATCCACAGAGCTGGGCTTTACAGAAGAGTGATCAGAAAAAAAGCCATTACTTAAAGAAAATAATAAGCCAACACGTTTGGTGTTTACCAAAAGGCATTTGGGAGACTCCCAAAACATATGGAAGAAGGTACTCTGGTCAGATGAGACAAAAATGTAGATTTTTGGCCATCAAGGAAAACGCTATGTCTGTTGCAAACCCAACAACTCTCATCACCCTGAGAATATCATCCCCATGATGCTGCCACCACCATGCTGTGGGGACGTTTTTCATCGGCAGGGACTATGAAACTGATCAGAATTGAAGGAATGATGGATGGTGATAAATACAGGGAAATACTTGAGGGAAACCTGTTTCAGTCTTCCAGAGATTTGAGACTGGGACGGAGGTTCACCTTCCAGCAGAACAATGACCCTAAGCATACTGCTAAAGCAACACTTGAGTGGTTTAAGAGGAAACATTTAAATGTCCTGGAATGGCCTAGTCAAAAACCCAGACCTCAATCCAATCGAGAATCTGTGGTATGACTTAAAGATTGCAGTACACCAGCGGAACCCATCCAACTTGAAGGAGCTGGAGCAGTTTTGCAAAAATCCCAGTGGCTAGATGTGCCAAGCTTATAAAGACATACTCCAAGAGTTTTGCAGCTGTAATTTCTGCAAAAGGTGGCTCTACAAAGTATTGACTTTGGGGGGGGTGAATAGTTATGCACGCTCAAGGTAGACATTTTTTGTCTTATTTCTTGCTTCAAAGTGTATATTATATATATTGTGTATATCAAATTATACAAAACCCAGAAAAATACATTTTAATTCCAGGTTGTAAGGCATCAAAACAGGAAAAATGCCAAGGGGGTGAATACTTTCGCAAGCCACTGTATGACGCATGTGACAAATAACATTTGATTAGATTATTTGTCTTCTGTTTTTCTGTTCTGTTGTGGCATTTAGGAACAACATTAAGCAATGGTAGAGAAGGTGGTGTGGCAGAGAAGCAGTAGTGAAAAAACTACCCAATTGACACACTTAAGTAAAAGTATAGATACCTTAATAGAAAGTTACTCAAGTAAAAGTGGAAGTGACCCAGTAAAAATACTACTTGAGTAAAAGTCCAAAAGTATTCGGTTTTAAATATACTTAAGTATCAAAAGTACATTTAATTGCTAAAATATACTTGTATCTGTCACGTCCTGACCTTAGAGAGCTTTTTATGTCTTTTTTTTGGTTTGGTCAGGGTGTGATTTGGGTGGGCATTCTATGTTCTTTTTTCTATGTTTTTGTATTTCTTTGTTTTGGCCGGGTATGGTTCTCAATCAGGGACAGCTGTCTATCGTTGTCTCTGATTGGGAACCATACTTTGGTAGCTTTTTCCCACATGTGTTTTGTGGGTAGTTGTTTTCTGTCTAGTGTTCTTCCCCAGACAGGACGGTTTCGTTTATTCACTGTTATTTTTGTTTAAGTGTTCAGTTCAATAAAAGTCATGAACACTTACCACGTCATGAACACTTTGGTCCAATTCCTCCTCATCCGATGATGACAGCCGTTACAGTATCAAAAGTAAAAGTATTAGTAATTTCAAATTCCTTATATTAAGCAAAGCGGACGGCACCATGTTCTTCTTTTTAAAATGTACTGATAGCCAGGGGCACACTCCAACGCTCTATATTATTTACAAAAGATGCTGTTGTGTTTAGTGTGTCCCCCAGAGCATAGGCAGTAGGGATGACCACGTGTTCCCTTGATAAGTGCGTGAATTTAACAATTTTCCTGTTCTGCTAAGCATTCAACATAATATAATAATAATATATGCCATTTAGCAGACGCTTTTATCCAAAGCGACTTACAGTCATGTGTGCATACATTCTACGTATGGGTGGTCCCGGGGATCGAACCCACTACCCTGGCGTTACAAGCGCCATGCTCTACCAACTGAGCTACAGAAGGACCACATGTAAGTACTTTGGGTTGTCAGGGAAACTGTATGGAGTAAAAAGTACAATATTTTCTTTAGGAATGTAAGTGAAGTAAAAGTTGTCAAAAATATAAAAAACGACTTAGGGCAAGAAAAAGTATGTGAACCCTTTGGAATTACCTGGATTTCTGCATTAATTTGTCATAAAATTAGATCTGATCTTCATCTTTGTCACAACAATAGACAAACACAGTGTGCTTAAACTAATAACACACACATTATTGTATTTTCCTTGTCTATATTGCATACATCATTTAAACATTCACGGTGTAGGTTGGAAAAAGTATGTGAACCCCTAGGCTAATCGCTTCTCCAAAAGCGTATTGGAGTCGGGAGTCAGCTAACCTTGAGTCCAATCAATGAGTCGAGATTGGAGATGTTGGTTAGAGCTGCCCTGCCCTATTAAAAAAACTCACAAAATGTGAGTTTGCTATTCACAAGACGCATTGCCTGATGTGAACCATGCCTCGAACAAAAGAGATCTCAGAAGACCTACGATTAAGAATTGTTGACTTGCATAAAGCTGGAATGGGTTACAAAAGTATCTCTAAAAGCCTTGATGTTCATCAGTCCACAGTCAGACAAGTTGTCTATAAATAGAGAAAGTTCAGCACTGTTGCTACTCTCCCTAGGAATGGCCGTTCTGCAAAGATGACTGCAAGAGCTCAGTGCAGAACGCTCAATGGGGTTAAGATGAATCCTAAAGTGTCAGCTAAAGACTTACAGAAATCTCTGGAACGGGCTAACATCTCTGTTGAAGATTCTATGATATGTAAAACACCAAACGATAATGGTGGTCATGGGAGGACACCACGGAAGAAGAAAAAACTTTTTTTTTTTTAAACATTGCTAAACGTCTAAAGTTCGCAAAAGAGCACCTGGATGTTCCACAGAACATCTGGCAAAATATTCTGTGGACAGATTAAAGTTGTTTGGAAGGAACACACAACACTATGTGTGGAGAAAAAAAAACACAGCACACCAACATCAAAACCTCATCCCAACTGTAAAGTACGGTGGAGGGAGCATCATGCTCAGGGGCTGCTTTGCTGCCTCAGGGCCTGGACAGTTTGCTGTCATCGACAGAAAAATGAATTCCCAAGTTTATCATGACATTTTACAGGAGAATGTAAGGCTCTCTGTCCTCCAGTTGAAGCTCAACAGAAGTTGGGTGATGCAACAAGACAACGACCCAAAACACAGAAGTAAATTAACAACAAAATGGCTTCAACAGAAGAAAATACCCCTTCTGGAGTGGCCCAGTCAGAGTCCTGACCTCAACCCGATTGAGAAGCATGGCCTCGGGAGCGGTTCACACCAGACATCCCAACAATATTGCTGAACTGAAACACTTTTGTAAAGAGGAATGGTCCAAAATTCCTCCTGACCGTTGTGCAGGTCTGATCCGCAACTACAGAAAACGTTTGGTTGAGTTTATTGCTGCCAAAGGAGGGTCAACCAGTTATTAAATCCAAAGGTTCACATACTTTTCCCACCCTACACTGTGAATGTTTACACAGTGTGTTCAATACCGACATGAAAACGTATAATTGTTTGTGTGTTATTAGTTTAAGCAGACTGTGTCTATTGTTGTGACTTAGATGAAGATCAGGTCAAATTTGATGACAAATTAATGCAGTAATCCAGGTAATTCCAAAGGGTTCACATACTTTTCTTGCCACTACAAGTAGTACTGTCTGGCTGTAAAGCATGCATACAAAAACATTGGCAAGGGAAAGTCAATATTAATACAAATACAAAGGCCCAGTGCAGTCAAAAAAAAGTGATTGTCCTGTGTGTTATATACTGTATATATCTACACTATGAGGTTGGAATAATACAGTGAAATTGTGAAAATCCTGATAATGCCCTGATAGTGTAAGAGCTGTTTGAAAAGACCGCCTGAAATTTCTGCCTGTTTTGGTGAGATGGAGTTTCGGCCTGCCTGGTGACATTATTAAATTAGTTAATAGACCAATAAAAAAGTGAGTTCCAAACCTATCTGTCAATAGCAGCTAGTTTTCAGTTTTTTTTTTCATTTCCACTCAGACCACCCCTAGACAGTCCTAGCTAAATTCTTGCTTGAGAAATTGCTCTTTGCTATGAAGCTATTTTTGTTTCTTTGTGACCATTTTATTTTAAAACAATCACAGTAAGATACTTAATTGTTACCCAGAAATGATTTGTATTGAGATAAAAAAAACGTCTGCTTTGGACTTAAAACTGTTTAATTACATTTAGCTCTTCTGAGAGTGTTTCCCAATGTATGACTCAATGTATGAGTCAAAAACAAAGGCTTCTTGGTTGGTAAAAGGACAAACAGTGAATTGAATAATTGTTTAAAAAAGCACAAATGCCCCTTGTCTGAATACTTTAACTGATGTATTTGAAGGGTGGTATTTGAAGCACTCCTCTGTCCTGTCAGGAATTCAGGAATTCAATGTCCTTCAGGAATGCTCACCAAGGATTCAGGAGCCAACTTGTCTATCATTCCGCGTTCACATGCTGGTCGGAACTAGGAAACTCATAAATGTCCAACTTGCTAACTGGTTGAACGCGACATGTTTATAACTACAACCGTTTAGCAAGTCTGAAATGTCTGAGTTTTCTAGTTCCGACTGGCACGTGAACGCGGCATCATTCCCTCTCTGCCTGCTGCAGCTGAGCACTTCAGCTCAGCTTCAGCTTCTGATCAATGATTGGCTGGGCAAATAATGGGCGGACTTGAGAAAAAAATTGGCATTGCCACTGTAGTCCAGCTCCAGTGCAGCTTTTCACTCTTTTACAGTTCAGTTTGGTTGCAGAACAGTGTACTTGTCTTTCTCTCCTCCTCTCTCTCTTTCCTTCTCTTCCTCTGCCACCAACCATGAGGATCACCTTTGTGACAATGGCCACGGCGATGGTGTGTTTGATGGGTGTCCATGGAGACGTGCAGCCTCAGAGAGACTTCGACCTGCAGAGGGTGAGACCAGACTCAAATCAAATCAAAGTTTATTTCTTGCATACACAGAGCGCAATGTTAAAGCAGGTGCAGCGAAACACGTTCTATCTCCAAGCAGTGCAGTAAATGTCGAACAGTACAATACTAATACGCACATAATCAACAACAACCAAAAGAAACAAGAAATATCCGAAGGAGCCAGAGTCATGTCAGAGTCCATGCTGCTTCCTTCTTTCAACTGCTTGCTTTAATTACCCAGGGTGCATCAGTGAAGGGCCTGCTCTGCTTCCACAAGACATTACACATCACATAATCTTTGTGGGAAATGATTAAGCTCATTTTTAGAGGGCAATGGCATACTGTTCTATTGGTTTTTCATTAGGTGACGCATAACTTTAAAGGGCAACTTCCTGATTTGGCATTGTTTTAGATTTGGTTAATTAAGAAATGCTAGAGGTCATGACTGAATTCAAACATTAGTTGCTTTCAGGGTGTGTTTTGATGTGGTGTCTCGTGTGTGTTCGCAGGTGGGAAGAGCTTTCCAAATTATTAAGCCAATTAGCTTCAGCCGGCTAGTGTGCGAATTGGCAAAATTGGTTTGACTTTGGATAGCTTGTTATGGGCCGTCAATAAATTACAAAATATAAATGTGTCAATATTGTGTCAATATTTTCATGATCAATATTTTCATGATGCACAAATTAATATACAAATTTTGAAAGCATTTAATGAGAAAGCTTGAGCTTTCTCATTAAATGCTTTCAAAATGTGTATATTAATTTCTACAAGGTTGAGGTTTTAAGCCATTGAAATTTGGAGCTATTGGGTTATTTACATATTGTTCCACAGGCAATACAATCGGGTTGTGTGCAGCTGCACTCCAAATTGATGATTACTTGTGTGCTGCCAGCTGTGGGCTTGTGGGTAGGATTGAAACAAACCCAACCTTCATTTATGTTGTGATTCAATCCCGACCACTAAACTGTTTTGGACAACAGTGAATTTATGACCAAAATTATCCTATTTACACGTTATACTCAATTCTGACAGTGGAATAAATGTTTGACTCATGTCAATGCCACATAGGCAGTTTCCTAAATGAGAAGTTGTTTTTTAGGGGCAGTTTCTCTTCAACCTCGACCTCTAGTCCGTGAGTCTATTATTTAAATAAGTCATAGACATGTTCCCCGTCCCCACATGTTCAGTACTCATTGGCTGTCTGGTAGGGAACGGAACGTTGTATCCGTGTGGTTGGGACGGGGCCGCATTAGGATAGAGGCAGAAGCTGAACCCAAAGCAAACAGTGCTAGGGTCAAAGGTCAGGCAGTCGGCAGGGTTGCAAAACAGATATAATGACTAGCAAATGCACGC
Organism: Oncorhynchus keta; assembly: GCF_023373465.1. NCBI lineage: Eukaryota > Metazoa > Chordata > Actinopteri > Salmoniformes > Salmonidae > Oncorhynchus > Oncorhynchus keta. The sequence goes on from NC_068429.1 coordinate 44,803,225, forward strand.
TAAGTTCCCTCGGCCCATGGCCCATGGACAGACACAGATATAGAACTAACTTCCTTATTAGATAATTATCTACAGCACCAGTCAAAAGTTTGGACTCACCTACTCATTGAAGGGGTTTTCTTTATTTTTACTATTTTCTACATTGTAGAATAATAGTGAAGACGTGAAAACTAAAATATCAACACATATGGAATCATGTAGTAACCAAAAAAGTGTTAAACAAATGAAAATAGGTTTTATATCTGAGATTCTTCAAAGTAGCCACCCTTTTCCTTGATGACAGGTTTGCACACTCTTGGCATTCCCTCAACCAGCTTCATGAGGTAGTCACCTGGAATGCATTTCAGTTAACAAGTGTGCCTTGTTAAAAGTTGTGTTGTGACAAGGTAGGGGTGGTGTACAGAAGTTAGCCCTATTTGGGAAAAGACCAAGTCCATATTATGTCAAGAACAGCTCAAATAAACAAAGTGAAACAACAGTCCATCATTACTTTAAAACATGAAGGTCAGTCAATCCGGAAAATGTCAAGAACTTTGAAAGTTTCTTCAAGTGCAGTCGCAAAAATCATCAAGCACTATGATGAAACTGGCTCTCATGAGGACCGCCACAGGAAAGGAATACCCAGGGTTACCTCTGCTGCAGAGGATAAGTTCATTAGAGTTACCAGCCTCAGAAATTGCAGACCAAATAAATCCTTCACAGAGTTCAAGTAACAGACACATTTCAACATCAACTGTTCAGAGGAGACTGCGTGAATCAGGCCTTCATTGATGAATTGCTGCAAAGAAACCACTATTAAAGGACACCAATAAGAAGAAGAGACTTGCTTGGGCCAAGAAACACGAGCAGGAGGTCGCGGGAGGTCCATGGGACGAAGCACAATTGGCCTAGCGTCGTCCAGGTTAGGGAGGGTTTGGCCGGCAGGGATATCCTTGTCTCATCGTGCACTAGTGACTCCTGTGGCGGGCCTGTTTCCTCCGACACATTGGTGCGGCTGGCTTCCGGGTTGGATGCGCGCTGTGTTAAGAAGCAGTGCGGATTGGTTGGGTTGTGTACGGGAGTTGTAGCGATGAGACAAGATAGTAACTATACTACGAAAACGGGGTAAAAACAAAAAAAATAATGTTTACATAATGTTTTACCCATTTCATATTTATATACTGTATTCCTATACAAGTATATACAAGTACTGTATCTACATACAAGTACATCCTATTCAACTATTCTATCCACGTATTCTTCAGGCAGGTTTGACTCCCTTTGTGTAGCCTACTATCTCTATGTTATGTTCAGTTTGCACTAAATGCCGTATGACTGGGTAGTGTTACTCTTATAGAGTAGCTCTGATAGAGCAACTCCAGTGGGTTTGACTCCCTCTGTGTGTTTTTAAAAAATCTATTGAACCTGTATTTAGGCAGGGAAGTGCGGTTGAGACCCATGTCTCTTTTGTAAAGGAGCAGCAAACAGTACAAACAGTACTGTCTGCGTGTTGGCCTGGTGTATGACTCCCCAGGCTAGGGCTCTGGTACAGCCACTCTGCTAGGTTGACTTGTGGGTTTAACTCTGTCTATGTGTTCAGTTTGCAGGGAAGTGGTACCGTGTGGGCCTGGTGTATGACTCCCCAGGCTAGGGCTCTGGTACAGCCACTCTGCTAGGTTGACTTGAGGGTTTGACTCTATGTGTTCAGTTTGCAGGGAAGTGGTACCGTGTGGGCCTGGCGTATGACTCCCCAGGGTTTACTGCCCCATACAGAGACAAGCTGAGAGTGTCCATGGGCATCCTGAATCCACAGACCAACGGCGACGTCAACCTCACCATGTGGACCCAGAGGTGGGCAGGAACACATCATTAAATACAACACTAGAATGGACATTGGCATTCTGGCAAAATAACCACAGGACTGACATCCTGGTCAGGGCATTGAAAATGTACTAAAAATGGGCATGCACATTCATATCGTATGTTCTATTTTTTTTGCTTGTGTGAAGATCAACAGGTTGCCGCAGTAAGCTTTACACGTATGAGAAGACAGCGATACCTGGCGCCTTCACCTATTTCAGCACCCGTGAGTCCTCTGCCTGCCAGCACTAATGCTATGCAGCTCAATAACAAACCAGTAATTATACCCCCCCCCCCCCGACCATCCGCTCCAGACAAAATCGTCCCATGGCTGAATGTAGTTGGGGGACCCCTGCTGTACAAAGTCGCTGATCTTTGCGTCAGTATTGTAGTCTTCTCTTCTTTTTCCGTTTTTGTTGTTGAAAATAATGAGAAAATATATTTGTGTTTTTCCAGGCCATAACAAAGTAAAGGACATCACAGTAGTGGAGACCAACTATAATGAATATGCACTGGTCCTGAAGCACAAGAAGATGGACAGAGAGTACACACAGGTGGCCCTCTATGGTAAGTCCGCTCTTCGTGGTAGAGGTGTGACTGACCAGGTTTAAACCAGTGTCTCTCATGAGCCAAAAAACTTTTTTTTTTCTACTTGCCCAGAGTCAGATGAACTCTTTTGTATATCTCTTTTTGAAGTTTGAAGATAGCTTATTCTTAGCTATCGCAAAGACTGGAGGGCAAGGTTCACCTTACCATCTCTGTTGCATAGGCTTAGAATGGGGCAATATGCTCATAACTCAGGCACATTCGAAATTGGACGTCTAGCCATGTCCTGAGGAAAATTCCTTCAAAACGGGACACTTTTGACAACAGTGAGTGCTATTACCATCAAGTAGGCTTGGGTTTTGCTAGGGCACTGTGGACCAGGGTTGTGGACGAGCGTAATCCCTTAACTTCAGATAGACTCCAGATCAGAAGGTCAGGTGTTCAATCCCAGTAGTGGACACTCGTATTTATTACAAAACGTTTCCTATTCCAAACCTTAACCCTTACCTAAATCATTCTGAATGTGTGCCTAAACATATTGTTTTAACCCTATCCAAAACCTTAACCCTTAACCTTTAACCCTATACCTCGAAATTTGGAGCAACTTCAAAATTTGACGTTTGGAGAAACGGAACAATGCTGAGCGGGAGGAGTAAACTCAGTGTCAAAAACACATGGAAATGTAATGTTTGTAGCAGCTTTGAAACTTGACATTTGGAAAAACATGGATAAATGTCTAATTCTGGAGTGAGACTGTACTTTTGCTTGCATCAAACGTTGCCATTTCGTCCGTCTGCCTGCAGGTCGTTCTCAGAAGGTAAAGCCTGAAGTGATTCAGAAATTTAAAGACTTTGCCACATCTCATGGATTTCCCAAGGACGCCATTCTGACCCCACCACCTGCAGGTAGTAGCCTAAGTATGGACACACACAGACACAAACAGTCCCTACATTTCACGTCTCTCAGCTGTACGACTGAAAGCAGACCGTGTGTAACACAACGTTGTCGTGCTCTTTGTTGTTTGCAGAGAACTGTCCTCCCTATGGACGCTAAAGGTGAGTCACTGGAAATCCTTCCTACAGACAGTCTATGTTGTGGTCGACTGACTACCGGAACACTTGATATTTGAATAAACTGCAGGTTTTGTTTTTGTGCTCTCCTTCAGATCAGAGCAACATCATGATTACTCATGGATTCGCTTCGCCGCACCAGTTTCCCGGCACTCTCCTTTACACCACACGTTTCACTGGGCAACAACAGAACCTCAACACGCTTTACCTCACAAGGGTGAAATAGTATAACCACTAATGACAGATGCACTCTTAGACAGCCCGTCTTATTTTATTACCAACATCCTCTCTGATGTCTGTCTGTCTCTTGTCCCCTCGGTACAACGGACAGTTAAATTCGCCTTCCTTTCTGAATCCGATAAACAAGGGACGTCATTGTCTTGTATAACACTGCTATGGCTGAATAAATTCTAGTGTTCCTCTGCCTATGGTGCTACGTGGTGTCTGTGACCTCATTGTCTTTTTCTCTGCCTATTGGATCGCAGCCCTGAGCGCATAAGAGTGTTCGAGCGATTAAAGGGAGAGAGAGATAGAATTGGAGAGAATGTGAGATAGAGACGGGATACAGAAGAAACTTGGACGACATATACTTAGAGAGTATTGTTCAACACAGAGTAGGAACATCGATCAATCAGAGCGGGCCAATCAGGATCCAGAACCCAATAATCAATATTGTTACCCATGGAAAGGGTGTGTGTGTGTGTGTGTGTGTGTGTGTGTGTGTGTGTGTGTGTGTGTGTGTGTGTGTGTGTGTGTGTGTGTGTGTGTGTGTGTGTGTGTGTGTGTGTGTGTGTGTGTGTGTGTGTGTGTGTGTGTGTGGGGGTATGGTAGTGTGTGTTTATGTGGGTTTAGTTCCATATGTTTATCTGAGCAACTCATGTTCATACCACATACATAACAGGTTACATGTTTTTGTGATGAAGAACCACAGGGTTCAGCCCTTGAGCAATAATTGATTTCGCTATGCATGCTACAACTCTGTGGCGCTGAAATGTAATGATTTTTTTCCCTCGTTAAATTCCACTTTGATGTCCAATGTTTCAGAAAAAGGGACAAACAGTCAGATAAAGAAGAACTTTGCTCTGTTTGCTGTTTGTTTTCTGCTGGAGCTTGAGGGGGTACAGAGAGGGGTAAATACATATGGGTCAATGCTCTCTGGTTTGCTAGCCTAGTCCAGTGGAGGGATGGAGGGATCTGAGGGTTGGAGGGGTGGGTGTGATCTCCCAGCAGATCCAGGGGCTCAGAGGAAACTCAGTCGGAGGTTCGTATCGGAGACACACAGACAGAATGCAGCAAGGTGCCATACTTGTGGTCCTTTTGGTCCTGGTGAACTCCCTCCATGGTGTGCCAGTGCTTGCCGAACCGCTCTTCCCCACACAGGAGAACTTTGACCTGAGCAAGGTAAGAGTTACTCTCTTAGTCATCGCGGTTGCTCTTTCTCCCTTTTTCGTAGCCTTCCCAAGGAGTTTGCTCTGTCTCTCTTGCGTTCTCTCAAATATTCTTCAATAGCACAGCCGTAACCAGTTGCACGTTTACAAATGGTGCATACTGGATGGGTAGTTGTCTGATTCAGTTGAGAGGTCAAAATGTGTTTGCTTTTGATCAGCTTGTGCGGTCTAAAGTGTTTCTATGAGTACCTGTTAATATCTGTAAATACTGCATTGTTGGTCTGTAAAAAAAAACTCCATCTTGGAACCCAGAACCAAATTATGTTTTGGTTAATTATGCCACATGACCTGGATTTTAACCTTTTATTTTAAACCTTTTCCGGAAATGATAATTCGAGCAAAAATGAAAGCAATAATTTGTCTGAGGATAACAAGAAATGGGGACAGTTTGATGAAAAAGCTTTAAATAAAAGTTCAAATCCAGGTGACACGTCTCTCTCTCTCTCTCTCTCTCTCTCTCTCTCTCTCTCTCTCTCTCTCTCTCTCTCTCTCTCTCTCTCTCTCTCTCTCTCTCTCTCTCTCTCTCTCTCTCTCTCTCTCTCTCTCTCTCTCTCTCTCTCTCTCTTCCTCCTCCCCCCCCCCCCCTCTATGGGTCAGTTCATGGGGAAGTGGCATGATATTGCAGTAGCTTCCACCTGTCCCTGGATGCAGCGCCACAGAGGAGACTCAGCTATCGGCATACTGGAGCTGCAGGCCGGGGACACTGAAGGCAAAGTCAGCATGAAACGCAGCATGAAAAAGTGAGGTTACACACACACATGCGTGTGTCTCTGAACAGCCTCTAACAGTGCTACTGGATTCACCATAGCTTGACTAAATATATTATGGATGTACGTGTGTGTGTGCGCGTGTGCGTGTGTAGGCACGGGACATGTAAGCAGATCTCCGGTGATTATGAGCTAACAGACACACCTGGAAGATTCACCTACCACGTTGCCAGTGAGTCTTTAATGTCTGTTCATACCCTGAATCCACGAATCAAGTCATATCCCTTACCTCCTGGGCACTTGTATTTCTGAAAAAAAAACATGTCCCCTCTGATATGCAAGATGGAATTGTAGCCAATGGCTTTACACCATTCTAATACTCTCAGAATGGGAGGTAAAGGGCCAGGGATTTTAAAACAAAATGTATACCACTGTCTTACCAGCCATATTTATAAAGTCAAAGATGGCGGGTCATTGACAGTATGTACTGTATGTCTGTGTTCTCCTCCATGCAGAGTGGGGGGCTGATGTTGATGCCTATGTCGTTCACACTAACTATGATGAGTATGCCATCGTCATGATGAGTAAACAGAAGACAGGTGGCGAGAAGACCAAGTCTGCCAAGCTATACAGTGAGTGTCACTACTAATATGGAGCAGATAGCCTAGCGGTTAGTGTTGGGCCAGTAGCCGAAAGGTTGCTGGTACAAATATCCGTACAAATCTGTCGATGTTCCCTTGACCTAACCCTAATACTAACTTGCTCCAGGGGTGACGGGCCACTATGGTTGACCCTGTGAAGCGACACGTTTAACTGCACCTATCCGGTGTTTCTAACAAAACTTTTTAAAAATATAGATTTTTTTTTACTAATGCACCTGTATAACACAACACCACTGAGACAATGGGCGGATTCGATTATGCTGAGCCGCAGGGCCCCGGGCAAAGGCCTGTCACGTCATCCAGAAAAAGCAGGGAGGGAGGTGCTCTCTTCTCAAATCGAACCGTAATCTGTGCTGCTCTGTCATTTTTTTCAACGAGGCATCGTCCAGCATCATATACAACATCTCTTTGCCCTGTGTAAATGTTTGCATTTGTCATTAGGAAGGCACTTTTGCATGGGAAATCACAGAATCCTACTAATTACTACCCATGCTTAATTACATTGCTTTTGTTTTGAGCCAACTTCGCCGAGGCCTTTGAACAGAGCACCTGGCTCACACCTGGGAGGTAGCCCGGTTCAAAATCTGATGCAATCAACTTTCAGCCGATGCAAAACACGCCTACACATGCGCCCGGGTGAGATTAGGAAGGCCCAAACAGAAATAAACAAAAATATGACAATGACTTTAGGAGTTGGCAGGACCACAAACAGATCTGGGACCAGGCCATTCACAACTATAATGACACAGCTATAATGTTATTATCGTATAAATATATATTTTTTTTACGGTTAGTCCTGTATATTCTGCAGCAGAACTAAACTAAAATGCTGCCTCCTTCAGGCCGCACCATGGAACTGCGGACCACTATCTTGGACGACTTCAGGAGGCTGGTGAGGGAGCAGGGCATGGCTGACGACACAGTCATCATCAAACAGAACAAAGGTACAGACACACAAACGTGAGCAAAACACACGCGTACACAGGCAGGCAATGTGTGCACACAGGCACAAACACACACACACCTGTGACATCCACTATGTGTCTGAACATTCTTTGACCTTTGAACCCCTGCTGTCTCTCTCCACAGGCGAGTGTGTACCAGAAGCAGAGCCTGTAGCAGCAGAGCCTCCATCTGAGATTACGGCACCGGTACTTCCTGTATTCAATGATTCAAGTTTCAATGTTGAGGTTGTACCCCGTATCAGAGACGGAGATTTCATTAAAAAGTGGATTTGGTTAAAGGAATTGAAGAAAGTTAATCAAATTCCAATTCCACATTTTCTTAATTGAAAAGCTTTGAAGATAATTTGAATTGGATTTGGAATTTCAGGAAACTTCCTGAATTGACTGGAATTGAAAGAGAATTGACCCCAACCCTGCTAACTTCTCACCTGTCTGTCTCCAGAGAGCTAAGAGGAACATAGTCCTCCCTGATCCTGCCCCTGTGGAGGGCTCCGGTATGGGTGATGACACCATGATCTTCCGGAGTGCAGGTGAGAGTGCATGATGGGCCTGCTAGCTATGCCATTGACCTCTAAATTGAAGGTTTAGCTTGCACTTTGTGTGGGTCTAGTCAGTGAATCTCTGGAAGCTGATAGAACCAATTATGTATATTACATATACAGTATATTGTATACATAATGTATGTCTATGCAGGGATGGACTGGCCATAGGGAAATTCTGGCAAATTATAATTATTTGGCTAATAACAGGGTCCTCGGAGGGGAAAATTATCCGGTGTTTTAGAAATTCCAGATTTCTGGTCCCAGTCCACCCCTGTGTCTATGGTTAGCACACACAATGCACTGCACTTACCAGACTGTCTGACAAACAGTTCTACACTGCTACCGTGCATCTCTCCTCAGAGTCCTGTAAGGCGGAGCCAGACGCAGGTCCCTGTTTCGGGATGGTGCAGCGCTACTTCTACAACTCCACCAGTATGAGCTGTCAGCTGTTCACCTACGGAGGCTGTATGGGCAACCAGAACAACTTTGTAACCGAGAGGGAGTGTCTGCAGAGTTGCCGCACTGAAGGTGAGGGGATAGAGTGTAACAGAGGTGGTTATTCTGTAGGCAAACCACACTCGAGTGATGGGTAATCTTGTGGAAGACCTCAAGACTTCCGTTAGCTCCCCAGAGCTAATGCCTTGACTTCAGCTCTGTGGGCTAATACAGTCTTGTAGGAGACGCAGGTTTTACTTCCACCGGACAATTTACTACAAGCTGTTTGTTTATTATCTATGCATAGTCACTTTGCCCCCACCTACATGTATAGATTACCTCAACTAGCCTGTACCCCCGCACACTGACTCAGTACCGGTGCCCCCTGTATGGAGCCTCTTTGTTATTCTTGTTTTACTTTTTATTTTAGCCTATTTGGTGAATATTTTCTTCTTCTTGAACTGCACTGTTGGTTAAGGGCTTGTAAGTAAGCATTTCATGGTAAAGTCTACACTTGTTGTATTCGGCTTAAGGGCTTGTAAGTAAGCATTTCATGGTAAAGTCTACACTTGTTGTATTCGGCGCATGTGGCAAATAAAGTTTGATTTGATAACCTAGTTGATAATGTGGCAATGCTCAACCCACTTTTCTGATACATTATGGTGCTCATGATAGTATCCCATAGGCTGTGTGTAAAGACTAGATGGTCTCTAATGTGTTATCCTCCTGTCTGGTGGGGTGTGTCTCTCTACAGCTGCCTGCAGAATGCCCATGGATGCTCAACCCTGCACTGGGCAGCCCAAGATCTGGGCCTTCGATCCCAACTCTGGACTCTGTCTGGAATATAAAAAGGACTACTGCCAGGGCAACAGTAACAAGTTCTACTCCAAGAGGGAGTGTGACGAGTACTGTGGGGTGATGAAGGATGGTAAAGAGAGATCTATATACATGCTCACACGCATACATGCATCAGCTAGTGACTGGATCGAGTTGCAACAAACACAGTTTTATCTCAATTTCTTCATTCAAAGACTCATTCATGGACGCTCTTACTGACAGTCGGGGCTGCTTTGCGTGATGTAGTGTTGTCTCTACCTTTCCCTTTGTGCTGTTGTCTGTGCCCAATGTCGTCTGTACCCTGTTTTGTGCTGATACCGTGTTGTTGTCATGTTTTGCTGCTACCATGCTGTGTTGTCATGCGTTGCTGCCATGCTACGTTGTTTTATGTAGTGTTGTGTTGTCTCTCTTGTCGTGATGTGTGTTTTGTCCTACGTTTTCATTTAAAGGTTCAATTAAAAATATATATATTTTTTAAATATACAACTAAACATTTTAATATGGCAATATATTTTCTTTTGACTGTGTATTTGTGTTACAGGAGAAACTGAGTTCCTGAAAGCTAACTGAAGGAGATTAGAGGTCATAAGGAAGAATACATCCTAACACATGAACACACAGCACAGATCACCGTCTGGGTTAGTCGTCTGACAGAATACCTAGATCATTCAATACAGAATAGAACACAACACAATAAAATTATGGATTAAACTGCTTGGATTCATGTCTTTATGTGAGCTTTGTCTTTTTCTTTTACATCAATAGTTGTCATAAAGTGCCTTACATTAACAAAGTCTTCATGAATACATTTCATTGAGTTTATATGTGGTTGACCAACATTGTGCTTCTCTTGCTTGGAACACAGAGTGCTCAATTCAATCTGTGGCGCTGAAGAGATGCGCTACAGTGCGATAGCACTGTAGGCCTAGATTCAATCAGATTAAGCTTTAATTGGCGAGAACCAACACCAGCATGGCTGATGGTTTTGGCTGTGTCTGAGGTGGAACTGCATTGGAGCTGTCAAATCATTGATCAGCTGGCTGCTCTTGTGATCACGAAGCCACACCCGTCCCACTCGCATTAGAAATCCGAGCGAGAAAGTGTGCGCTCTATAGAAATAAAAAATATAAAATAATTGAACTAAATAATGAGGATTTCTAAAAGCCTAATTGAGGTGTATATTACATCCAGGGGTGAGAACAGATTTCATTTCTTACAGATACAGGACACCCAATTGGGCGCACACTTTTTGTTATGTAGAACAACAATTACAGGGTAGCCTACTCTGCTGACACTGACAAACAGATCAATACAATGTTTTCTTATTTTGACGAAAAGGGTTACACGAACACAATAGGATGTCTATCTACCTTGGAGGAGGAAAAACTGTCCAAAATTGTGTTTTTAAATGATTGCGACATGCCTGGCTGGGTCTCTCAGCTTGTCCCTGACAGTCGCAACTCAACAATCCTCTATTTGGGTAGCGAGTGCTGCAAATACCAAATGGTGGGCCCTTCCGACTGTAGGCTATGTGATGTAAAAACATTCCACAGCTTTAAAAAAAAAAGGAAAAGAAGCTAATGATCCTCTGTGGTCAAATCATGCTTTCTGGTGTTGTAGCCTATTATGAATAATTGTATTTATTTCTGTATTTAAGTCTGGCAGCCCAACTGATTGGCAAAGGTACTGCAAATTAAGAAATGTGACTAAACTAAATAAAAAGAAACTACACTATGAAACAAATAAATAATATAAAGAATTGGTAGTAAAAAAAAAACCTTTGGGGCACCTTAAATGAAATTTTGGTTAAAGACGATAACTCGGCCTCTTCATTCATTGAATCAGATGACTCATTCATCACAAAGCCCACTGATAATGCAAAGTACTTTAATGACTTTTTCATTGGCAAGATAAGCAAACTTAGGTATAACATGCCAGCAACAAACACTGACTCTACACATCCAAGTATATCAGACCAAATTTGAAAGACAATAATTGTACTTTTGAATTACGTAAAGTCAGTGTAGAAGGTGGAAAAAAAATGACAAGCCACCGAGGTCTGACAATCTAGATGTAAAATTACTGAGGGTAATAGCAGACAATATTGCCACAATTTAAGCCTAAGAGAGTGTGTGCCCTCAGGCCTGGAGAGAAGCTAAAGTCATTCCACTACCCAAGAACAGTAAATATCATGACACAAGGTGAGACCCAGGTGCAGACACATGAGGCAGATGGTTGGAGTCTTACAATATTTCTTAATCCAATAGCGTAAGGCAATAGAATAGTAATGGACAGGCAAAAACGGTCAAAACCTGAGTCCAAACGGTACCGAAGGACAGGCAGAATCAAGATCAGGACAGGCAGAATCAAGATCAGGACAGGCAGAATCAAGATCAGGCAGAATCAAGATCAGGGCAGGCAGGATGATCAGGCAGGCGGGAAAGTATTCCAGTTTGCCAAAACATAACAAACATACAAGACAAGCTGACACTCAGAGACAGGAAACACAGGGATAAATACACTGGGGAAAATAAGCAACACCTGGAGGAGGTGGAGATAATTACAGGAACAGGTGAAACAGATCAGGGCGTGACAGTAAAGCCCCCTTTACTGGCTCAAATAGCCGACCAATCAGCCTGTTACCAACCCTTAGTAAACATCTGGAAAAAAGTGTGTCCAGATACAATGCTGTTTTACAGTAAACAAATTGACAACAGAATTTCAGCATGCTTATAGGAAAGGACACTCAACAATCACAGCCCTTACACAAATGACTGATGATTGGCTGAGAGAAATTGATGATAAAATGATTGTGGGGGCTGTCTTGTTGGACTTCAGTGCAGCTTTTGACATTATTGGTCATAGTCTGCTGCTGGAAAAACATTTGTGTTATGGCTTTACACCCACTGCAATAATGTGGGTAAATAGTTACTTGTTACTTTAATGGAAGCCTATCAAATATAATCCATTTAGAATCAGGAATTCCCCAGGGTAGCTGTTTAGGCCACTTGTTTTTTTTCCATTTTTACTAACGATATGCCACTGACTTTGAGTAAAGCCAGAGTTTCTATGTATGTGGATGACTCAACACTATACACGTCAGCTACTACGACGACTGAAATGACATCAACACTCAACAAAGAGCTGCAGTTAGTTTGAGTGGGTGGCAAGGAAAAAGTTAGCACTAAATATTTCTAAAACTAAAAGCATTGTATTTGGAACAAAACACTCACTAACTCTGATGCAATAAATAATGTGGAAATTGAGCAAATTGAGATGACTACATTGCTTGGAGTAACACTAGATTGTAAACTGTCATGGTCAAAACATATTGATGCAGTTGTAGCTAAGATGGGGAGAAGTCTGTCTATAATAAAGCGATGTCCTGCCTTCTAAACACACTATCAACAAGGCAGGTCCTACAGGCCCTAGTTTTGTCGCACCTTGACTACTGTTCAGTCATGTGGTCAGGTGCCACAAAAAGGGACTTAGGAAAATTGCAATTGGCTCAGAACAGGGCAGCACTGCTGGCCCTTGGATGTGCACAGAGAGCTCATATTAATCATATGCATGTCAATCTCTCCTGGCTGCAAGTGGAGGAGAGATAGACTTCATCACTACTTTTATTTATGAGAGGTATTGACATGTTGAATGCACCGAGCCGTCTGTCTAAAATACTGGCACACATCTCGGACACCTATGTATACCCCACAAGACATGCCACAAGAGGTCTCTTCACAGTCCCCATGTCCAGGACAGACTATGGGAGGCACACAGTACTACATAGAGCCATGACTACATGGAACTCTATTCCACATCAAGTAACTGACGCAAGCAGTAATATTAGATTTCAAAAACAGATGTTCTTGTTTTAATTTATTTATGGAAAGCCAGGGGCACAGTCTAACAATATTTTACAAACCAGATCAGAGGCAGTAGGGATGAGTTCTCTTAATAAGTGTATGAATTTGACCGTTTTGCTGTCCTGCCTGAGCATTGGAAATGTAACGAGCACATCTTTTCTTTCTGAATGTTGTCAAGTAGAAGTAAAAGTTAAAAAATATATACATTCTCAAGTAAAGTACCAGTAACCATGGAAACAAGAGTTTTCCAGTGTGTGTGTCATGTTCATGCAGATTTACAGTGATATTTACATTACAAAATCAGTTGTCTTAGTGTTACCCAGAGAACAGGATGGTCTTAAACGCCTGCTCTCTACCTACTGCACTGACCCAAAATCTCCTACAGACAGACAAACACAGGGAGAGAGATTTGAGTTTGTGAGATATTGATAATATTTTGGGACAGCAATTAGGGATGGGGAGGTACTTGAATATTCAAACAGAGCTTAGTCTAGTATTGGATCAACTGTTGTATGATTTTTTAAAATTATTTAAAAACGTTTGAATGAAGTTGTATAAGCTTTTAATTCAGCTACTTCTGGTTCTTATGTTGCGTTTTAAATGAAAATGCAATTTAGCCTAATTTTATAGCGCATTTTAAGCTAGCGCTCCAGTCAGTCCTGACATAGAAGAATGCCTGTATGCTCCCCACTTCAAATAGCGATTATAGGCGCGCAAATATTCGTCCCCAGGCTAAATGCGCATTATTGGAGTAGATTGCTGAAGTGAATTCACTAAAGCACAATTTAGGGGGAAGAATAGTCTGCTGGTGAACGAGATAAACGGGAGCCTGACAGAGCTGCCAATATAATTTGACAGACCATTGAGATCCATGCAAAACACTCGCCAGATACATGTTATTCAGCCACGGAGGACAGAAATTTAACGCCGTGACGTGGCAGACACTCAGAGGTTATTTCGTTTTCAAATTATTGAGCTGGGCTGTATCAAATATGAGGCAAATTCTCACGTTGAACGTCAGACTTTATTTATTTGTTTATTTATTTATTTTTGCCAACATCAAACTTATAATCTTTCACAAAATCGCCTCTATGACATACTTCTTTATTACGACGTGGAAACTCGATTTCAGAACCTTGGACAATTCTGATGGTCACAACCATAACAGCCTTGAACTCAAAGCACTGGACAACCCGTCTTTACCTTTCAATTAACAAAGTAAATGTAGAAATATCTTTATAACTTTTACACATATCAACTTGAAATCAGTGAGTAATATTTTTGTTTCACTTTGGAATGTTATATTGCTCATGTTTATGAACACAGAGCACTAATGTCTATGCTTAATACTGAATCTGTCCCAAATGGAACCCTGTTTCCTGTATAAAGCATTGCTTTTGACCAGACCCCTTTGGGCCATGGTCAAAAGCAGTGCACTTTACAGGGAATAGGTTGCCATTTCAGAGACAGCCGGAGGTGAGCTAGCGAGGCCAACTGAACTGATGCCATGCATTTCATTTTGCTAATATTGAAGCATTTTGTTTTCCACAGGCACTATTGACCATGGGAACCGCAATGTCTATCTCGCTCCGCAAGAAGGCAGTCCTCTTCAAAGATGGGCCAGACACTGTGGGCCACTTGATGGAAGTCCAGACCGGTAAGAGCGCAAAAGACAAGACTCTGAAGCGCTACTCACCATGGAGGCGGAGTGTGAAGAAGAAGAGCTCCAAGAAGGTGCAGGCCCATGAGAACACCAACCAAAACAACATTGCCCATCTGAGTAATGAGAACCTGGAGAAGTCTCAGTCCTGTGACAAGCTGTCCACCCAGGACCAGAGCACTCCAGCCATCTCCAACAGCTCCATATACGCCGCCTCGTTGGTCGAGACGGCCCCCTTATCCAACTCAAACACGGCCCCCGACACGCCCCAGATGGTGACCGTCCAGGACCTCGACACTCCCAGGAGGCTGGTGATGGTCCACGCTACAACCGGCGAGCTGCTGCGCTGCCTGGGTGAGTTCCTGTGCCGGCGCTGCTACCGGCTCCAGGACATGTCTTCCATGGACCCGGTGCTGTGGCTGCGGGTGGTGGACCGTTATCTGCTGGACAACTGCTATCAGAACCAGAGCTGCATCAATCCGGCCGCTGTGGTCTTCCTCTACATGCTGTGCCGCGAGGCGGTTTCCTCCGAGGTGGCCACCTTGCACGAGCTGCATGCCGTGCTGCTCACCTGCCTCTATACGACCTGCTCCTACATGGGCAACGAGATCGCCTACCCCCTGAAACCCTTCCTGGTGGACACCTGCAGGCAGACCTTCTGGATCCGCTGCATGTCCATCACCAAGCTGATGAGTGTCAAGATGCTCCAGATGAACACAGACCCTAACTTCTTCTCCCAGGTGTTTGCTGACCTGAAGAACGAGAGCCAGAAGGAGGAGAAGAAGAGCCGCCTGCTCAGCGGTGTGTACAGCACTCAGTGAGGGGCCTTGGGTATAGGGGCCAGGGGAGGGCGGGTGCCAACTACAGTCTGACATTTCAAAATGGGAGGGAGGAGGATTGGTTGAGGGAGGGGGCAGAGGGTTAGCTTTGATGGGAAAAGATGATTTATAGATTTTAAGGGTTAATGTGAGGGTTAAAAAAACACCCTATGGAACAACAGTGACTGTGAAGCAAAACAAACATTAGCACAGACACACACACACACACACACGCACTATACATACACAACATACGCACTATACATACACATGGATTTAGTACTGTAGATATGTGGAAGTGGTGGAGTAGGGGCCTGAGGGCACACAGTGTGTTGTGAAATCTGAATATATTGTAATGTTTTAAAATGGTATTAAACTGCCTGAATTTCGCTGGACCCCAGGACGAGTAGCTGCTCCTACAGAAACTAACAGGGATTCATAATAAATACAAATACAAATGATATTCTGCGATTGTCATTAGGCCTACACTTGTAGCCTGAATTGATGCATCATCCACTGTTGTCCACGCGCACCTTGGTCTCGGCCACTCATCTCCGCCTCCACAAAATGTAAGTGTTCCCCACAAACCACAATGCAATTTGGAGAGTATGCCAACCGGTTTCCGATCAATTCACTAATTGCGTCTGACATGCAGTAATGTTAAATAATGGTATAATAGCATATAGTCTTCTGGGCATGTTGTATTAATTGTGAAAGGCTCACGTTTTACCGGTATGGCGTCCTGTAAAATAAATTATGTGGGTATGCCATACCGGTAAAACGTGAGCCTTTCACAATTAATATCGCCTTACTTTCACCCTGTTGCGAATGTTGTTGCATGAATCGGACCAAAGTGCAGCGTGGTTTGGGTTCATCATCTTTCATTATGAGAAGCGGCACAAAAAAACAATAAAGAGCAAAGAAACGACCGTGCAGCTTTGTCGTGCTCAAAGGCAACAATACAAAAACAAGATCCCACAAAAAAAAAACAGTGGGAAAAGGCTGCCTAAATATGATCCCCAATCAGAGACAACGATAGACAGCTGCCTCTGATTAGGGACCATACCAGGCCAACATAGAAATGAAAAAACTAGACTACCCACCCTAGTCACACCCTGACCTAAGCACAACAGAGAATAAAAAGGATCTCTTAAGGTCAGGGAGTGACACACCCCTGATTACATCTCAGATTCAAGTGTTTGAACTTGTAAACAAGGCTGCATAGGATTTCTCTTATTGCAACTCCGTGCAGCCAATGTCAGTGGCGACACATTTTTTGTTGTTGTTGTGCCTGTTTTGCATGTTTTTTGGACATGAATATATGTCACATATCAGTTTGAAAACAGTAAATAAAGCTGCATACAAACATGGTCACTTGTTTTGCTTTCTTGAGTAAGGCATCCCCAAAATGCAAGTGTTTCAGCCAAGCTCAGTGCTTTCTGTGGTGGCGATTGGTAATGTTCTCTAGTTGCGACATGATTGGCTCAGTGTTCTGTCACTCATAGGGATACTCCCTCACCACAAAATTTTATTTTTTTAAATTTTATTTTACCTTTATTTAACTAGGCAAGTCAGTTAAGAACAAATTCTTATTTTCAATGACGGCCTAGGAACAGTGGGTTAAAAAAAAAATCTATGGGGAGAGCTCAAAAATGTAGGCACATTGGGTGCAGCCATAGAGTTACATTAGAGGTGCCCATCCAAGAAGGATCAAGGTCATTGGCCACAGAAAAAAATAACGTCAAATCACATCATATCTACTGTAACTTTGATTGGATTGATTATGTCAACATAAAACTTTCAAAATCTTCATCATCATGAATCAAGTTGACAATCTACTGGGAAATCCTTTTAAATCCTTGTCACATAAAGAGAAATTATGAAGAGAAATTATAGATAAATCGTGTAGTGATCATCGGCCATTGGATATAAACATTACACAACAATTTGGAAATCGCAAATTCAACAATGAGTGGTTTGGAAGGACTCAGTGGCTAACTGCAAGCATTGCAAAGCAATCACTAGACTGCTATTCAGTGGAGAGGGGGTGTGGTCCAAGTCTGGGTTTAAGGGCCTCTTTTCCAAGCTTAAAAGGATAAACATTCAACATAGGCCATGCTGTCAATCCAGCATGACCTCTGTCGCGTTCAAAACAACTGGAAACTCGGAACAGGGAAATCTCAGACTTCATTGAGTTCAAGACAACTGGGAATTCGGAAAAAAACAAGGTCCAACTGGGAAAATACATTTTGAACAGTCACCCAACTCTGAGTTCCAAGTCGAGAACTCGGGCCTCTTTCTAGAGCTCCGACGTCATGATTCCTACCTGTTTTTTTCTGAGTTCCCAGTTGTCTTGAAAGCACCATAAATCCAGAGAATGCCAGACTTTGATGTCAAAGTTTGATGACAAAATGTGCCCATGAAGAACTGCCGTGCCACCTTCCTGTTCAAATGAGCACAGCACAACAAGGTGAATCAAAAGCTTCTCAATTCACATCACAAATAGCATGGTAAGTGCAGTTAGTATGAGTATTCAAACACAGCTATTGTCTTACTTTTGTATGACATCATCACTGTGGTCGGGCACCTTGCTGGAGAGGGAGGCGGAAGGTAAAGGAAAGCGAGACGGTGGATGATGGTTGGAAGAGCGCTATTGATAAATACGAACATCAAGACAAAGCAGCTGCTTTATAAGTGGGATGCACTGTTGAGCGCTACATCCCGAGGGGTTCGTGCTGATTGTACGGAGATTGTGACAGCCAGTTAAATGGCTTCCCTTAAGAAGGCAGGAACAAGATATATGTCAGGAGAACTGCAGTATTATCATAAGGAGACGTCTACTTGGAATACGGAGGAGGAATGGACGGAAAAAGAGAGGCCGAGGAGGTCTAAGAGAGAGAGGGAGGAAGACGGTGAGCTTGAAGTCGGTTAAAAATGTCGGGAAAAGGGAGATGGTTTGTAAAAGAAGATTGGTACAAAGAATAAGCAGGGTGAGAAGACAGGAGGAGAAATTGAAGTGAATGTATGTGCGATGTATGGATGTTAAGTGTGGTGATGCACCGAGGGTGTCAGGATAAAGATGAATCTGTGACAGTAGGAGTGAAGTTTTTGGGAAAAGTGGACCCTTGCCTTTTGGCAGATCCATTTGTGGTTTTGGGGTGGGTGAAAACAGAGTGCTGGAATTGGTGAGGGTAACCAGAACTGGTCTTGTGATAATTGTTTGTGTTTCTGTTGGTCAGAGGGAGAAGGCGCTCTGGGTTAAACTAATGGGGGCAAGAGATGTGAATTTTGTTACGCTCAACAAAAGGGTGCCATTGAAAGGAGTGAGTTCTGACTTGGTGTACAGGGAGAATACTGTAAGAACAGCCCATGTTCTGAATTCTGTCACTGTACATTCCAAAAGTGTTGAACAAATAGTGATATTGACTACGCTCGTCCTAGCTCGCTCATTCATGTCTTAATCGAAATTACGGGTCGCCTAATATACGCCAGTCGTCCCCTTATGCCATAGCTTGTACATATGAATTGTCAGTAGAACCCACATTTGTTTAAGCAAGTCAGCCATATAAGCTGTTTTTTTAAAAGGCAATAAATGAGGCTGAACGAGCTGTTTCGCTGAGAGCCAGGTGTAGCATTGGTAAGATTTTGGGACTGCTGTTGGGACAGCTTTATGTAGGCCCTAACAGTTTGTTGGGCAATGAATGTATTGTTTAGTGCTGTGTTGTGCTTTCCTGGCACACATCACATGTTTTTGTTTGCCCCACCAAGATCTACATGCTAAAATCACCAGTGGTATTGGTCATAGGGCTATTGCAGATGATTGATAGCCAACAACTAACATCTCATTTAAAAGTCAATTCAATATTTTATTGTCCCAATAGAGGAATTCATTGTTTACAAACTATAAAGAAACTACAACAACAAAAAATACATGTGGGTCATTGTGGGTTAGGTCTGAGGTGTGTGAATCAATAATCAGCAGAGGGAGATGTGGCTCCAGTAACAATTGCAGCCCTCGAGTACTCCCACCTAGCCCCAGCATCAAGCCCTCTCCGCCACCTCTCCTCCCCGGCTCTGCTTTGCTCCGATTGGCCCAACCAAGGAACAACTGGAGCGGTGCTAGCTTCCTGCTCCTGGTTCCCAGAGTTCCCGGCTGCTCTCTGCGCTGCGTTCCGCTGGCCCGTAGAATGCTGGGAATATCCGGAGAGGAAAAGGGAACTGACAGCATCGAGTGACCTTCCGTACAAGGGCACATCACCTGGTTGGACTGAGAGAGGTGCCAAATAAATACACCACTGGCCCAGCTCGGGGATTTTTCACAGACAAGTCTCACACAACTACTAGCACGTACACATGGCTCAGGAGACCCTTGCAGTTTAGCTTTCACATCGAAATAGAATAGAATACACGTTCACTCTCAGGCTCGAGACAATGATGCATTCACACAGACGTGCTCAGTCAGTGCTTTAGCATAGTCTCTCACTTTTGCATGCAAACATGCTCTCAGTGTACGTGTGTGTACATCCAGTGCTTTCAGAAAGTATTCACACCCCTTGACCTTTTCCAATTTTTGTTGTTGTTACAGCCTGAATTTCAAATGGATTAAATGTAGATTTTGTGTCACTTTGCCTACACACAATACCCTATAATGTCAAAGTGGAATTATGTTTGCATCGACTGTGTGTGCAATAATAGTGTTTAACATGATTGTTTAATGGCAACCTCATCTATGTACCCCACACATACAATTATCTGTAAGGTCCCTCAGTCGAGCAAACACAGATTCAACCACAAAGACCAGGGAGATTTTTCAAGAAGGGCAACTATTGGTAGATAAAAAAAAAGGCTTCCCGAGTGTACGCAGCAGTCTAAAGAGCTGCAGTGCTTGAGGCATCACTACAGATCCGGATTCGATCCCGGGCTGTGTCACAGCCGGCTGCGACCGGGAGGCCTATGAGGCGACGCACACTTGACCCGGGTTAGGGGAGGGTTTGGCCGGCTGGGATGTCCTTGTTCCATCACGTTCGAGCAGCTCCTGTGGCGGGCCGGGCGCATGCACCCTGACACGGTCGCCAGTTGTACGGTGTTTCCTCCGACCCATTGGTGCGGCTGGCAGTGTGTCAACAAGCGGTGCAGCTTGGCCGGGTCGTGTTTTGGAGGACGAATGGCTCTCGACCTGCAATGGGACAAGACTATAAATACCAATTGGATATCACGAAATTGGGGAGAAAAAGGGGTAAAAAAATAAAAAATATAGAATATTCTTTTGAGCATGGTGAAGATGTTAATTACACTTTGGATGGTGTATGAATACACCCAGTCACTACAAAGATACAGACATCCTTCCTAACTCAGTTGCCGAGAGGAAGGAAACCGCTCAGGGATTTCACCATTAGGGCCAATGGTGATTTTAAAACAAAACAGTTTAATGGCTGTGATAGGAGAAAACTGAAGATGGATCAACAACATTGTAGGGACTCCACAATACCAAGCTAAATGAAAAGAAGGAAGCCTGTACATAATACAAAATATTCCAAAATATGTGTCCTGTTTGCAATAAGGCACTAAAGTCAAACTGCTAAAAATGTGGAAAAGAAATGTACTCTATGTCCTGAATACAAAGCACTATGTTTGGGGCAACACATCACTGAGTACAAGCATGGTCGAAGATGCATCATGTTATGGTTATACTCGTCATTGGCAGATAGGACATTTTTAAGGATAAAAATAAACTGAATAGATCTTAGCACAGGCAAAATCCTAGAGGAAAACCTGCTTCAGTCTGCTTTCTCACAGACACTGGGAGACAAATTCACCTTTCGGCAGGATAATAACCTAAAATACAAGGCCAAATATACACTTGAGTTGCTTACCAAGACAACGTTTAATGTTCCTGAGTGGCCGAGTTACAGTTTCGACTTAAATTGGCTTTAAAATCTATGGCAAGACTTGAAAATGGCTGTCTAGCAATGATCAACAACCAACTTTACAGAGCTTGAAGAATTGTAAATATAATAATGTGCAAATATTGTACAATCCAGGTGGGCAAAGCGCTTAGAGACTTACCCAGAAAGACTCACTGCTGTAATCACTGCCAAAGGTGATTCTAACATGTGTTGACTCAGGGGTGTGCCCTACAGTACTATTGTAAATTAGATACAGTAGTTCTGTACTTCAGTTTCAATCAATTTCAACAAACATTTCTAAAAACATGTTTTCACTTTGTCGTTATGGGATATTGTGTGTAGATGG
This sequence comes from Oncorhynchus keta, assembly GCF_023373465.1. Classification (NCBI taxonomy): domain Eukaryota; kingdom Metazoa; phylum Chordata; class Actinopteri; order Salmoniformes; family Salmonidae; genus Oncorhynchus; species Oncorhynchus keta. Next base: position 44,824,869 of record NC_068429.1, read on the forward strand.
GTGAGAGAGAGAAAAAAGTATTCCATTTTGAATTCAGGATGTAGCACAACAAAATGTGGAATAAGTCAAGGGGTATGAATACTTCTGAAGGCACTGTACACACACACACACACACACACACACACACACACACACACACACACACACACACACACACACACACACACACACACATATATATATATATATATATATATATATATATATATATATATATATATATATATATATATATACACACACACACACGCACACACACACACAGAACAGAACACTTTCAGACTGACCAAATATGCCAAGATACACACTCACAGAGCACACATACTAGACATACATGGTGAGCAAACATACTAGACATGCAGTTTCGGGACTGTCTTTTTGAAGTTGAAGTACCTACCCATTTTATGTGTGAATATAAGTATATCGGGGATGGGCAACTGGCAGCTTGCGGGCCAAAGGAATGCGGAACCCTTTTGACGGCCCTTGGATCAATGTTTTGGGGGAACTCAGTTGGGCTCTCAACTTACTGTTGAATGTTAGAATAGTAGAATACACAAGGGGTCAGTTCGAAATTTGGTTGTGGATCAGCTCTTTTTCTCTTGTTATGTCACTCACTGATAGTCACTCAATTAGCCCATGTCATCAAAACGTTTTGGTAAGTTAGGCTAGCAGTCAGCAGTGCAAGTATTCATGGATGCCAGGGGAAGCCAGGCTTCCCCAAGCAATGTACCAATAAAAAATAATAATAATAATTGAACTTTTGTCTCTCTGTGTTTCATACATTTCCTTAAATTCGCAAGAGTCTGAGTGCATCTCACAGGAGAATAGATCTACCTTACTTGCTTTGGCAATGTTAACACATGTTTCCCATGCCAATAAAGCCCTTGAATTGAATTGAATTGAACAGCGCCCCTCTGTCTCTCTATGTGTAGGCCATCTATCTGATGCTGTCTGGTCCAAACTAGCACGACATTGTTGCTGTCTGTAGCACTGAAGGCAAGGGAAGCCAGTGAGTTAAAAAAAAAAAGTACATTTTTTTGCCAATCGGCATTGATCTAAGCTGAGCGAGCTCAACTGTAAATGGTCAAGAAAAGTGTCAAGGGAAGCCGGCTTGGATTCGGCGTCACTCCTATCAAATTCCATTGAGAGCATACGTCATTGACAGGAAAAACTTGAATTGCTGCATCTCGTTGTGTTGTTGTACTCCGGTGGCTTGCTAGTAAGCTAGCTAAAATTGGCCATTTCCTAAATTAGCTATGGATTGAGATAGGGATTTGGACTTGTGGTTTTACTTAATTCTCCATACTGGCCAACGATTATAACAGTGATTCTGATCCAACCATAAATTCATACATTGTTGTGTCCCTGGCCTGAGAGGATGGAAGTTCAATATGTAGCTAGATGTAGAAGGCTAATGTTAACTAACAGTGCCCATAAATGAACCTCGGCAAGACGGAGCTGCTCTTCCTCCCGGGGAAGGACTGCCCGTTCCATGATCTCGCCATCACGGTTGACAACTCCATTGTGTCCTCCTCCCAGAGCGCTAAGAACCTTGGCGTGATCCTGGACAACACCCTGTCGTTCTCAACTAACATCAAGGCGGTGGCCCGTTCCTGTAGGTTCATGCTCTACAACATCCGCAGAGTACGACCCTGCCTCACACAGGAAGCGGCGCAGGTCCTAATCCAGGCACTTGTCATCTCCCGTCTGGATTACTGCAACTCACTGTTGGCTGGGCTCCATGCCTGTGCCATTAAACCCCTACAACTCATCCAGAACGCTGCAGCCCGTCTGGTGTTGAACCTTCCCAAGTTCTCTCACGTCACCCCGCTCCTCCGCTCTCTCCACTGGCTTCCAGTTGAAGCTCGCATCCGCTACAAGACCATGGTGCTTGCCTACGGAGCTGTGAGGGGAACGGCACCTCAGTACCTCCAGGCTCTGATCAGGCCCTACACCCAAACAAGGGCACTGCGTTCATCCACCTCTGGCCTGCTCGCCTCCCTACCACTGAGGAAGTACAGTTCCCGCTCAGCCCAGTCAAAACTGTTCGCTGCTCTGGCTCCCCAATGGTGGAACACACTCCCTCACGACGCCAGGACAGCGGAGTCAATCACCACCTTCCGGAGACACTTGAAACCCCACCTCTTTAAGGAATACCTAGGATAGGATAAAGTAATCCTTCTCACCCCCCCCCCCCTTAAAAGATTTAGATGCACTATTGTAAAGTGGCTGTTCCACTGGATGTAATAAGGTGAATGCACCAATTTGTAAGTCGCTCTGGATAAGAGCGTCTGCTAAATGACTTAAATGTTGATTGGACTGAATTGTTTTTGGTATCTTTTAGTTGCCACTGTATTAGACTAAGCAGAGGTGATTTGATATTGTTGAAATGTTTTTCTACTTGAAAACGTTGAAATGGTGCCATGGAAGCCACTTCATTTAGCTTATGTTGATTGGACTGAATTGTTTTTGGTATCTTTTAGCTGTATTAGACAGTGATTTGATTTGTTGAAATGTTGAAGTTGAAATGGTGCTGGAACTCTTTTCCAGTTTTCTAAATCAATATTTGTTTTCTAAATCAATATTTGTTCGTGGTCCAAAAATGTAGGAAACATTAACTTGCTTGACCGTGTTGTCGATCATGAAACGGTCTGTTACTGCACATGCAATATGCTTTGTGGACTTCACTGGACAGAGGTTGCAATCAGGTTTTGTGATAAAACAAAGGTGTGGTTGAATTTATTCTGCCACTGTGTCTTGATATTGTCTCGGCCTTTTGGACTACATATCACGGTCGAAAGGCATATGAAGTAGCAGGTTATAGAGCAAACAGGGCAATTATCACAACACACCGGTTGTAATATGGCTTCTTTTTGATGGGGCGGAGGATATCCTCAGTGATTTTACCCAAGCACTGCTACTGGAAGCCAGCTATTTAAACTTAGTGATCATGGTCGAATTACTGGCCGTGGGCCCCCCCCATTGATTTTGTTAGTAACTCTCAATCAGATATATTAAAACCTGCAAACATTTCTCTCCACCCTATAGAAAAACGCACATGTGGGTACGCAAGACCTGCGAGAAACTGTGGCCCCTCACGATGAGTTTGGATTTTTGTTGTGGCCCCCACCCCCATCAAAGTCGCCCATCCCTGAGGTGCTGTGTATGAAAACAACCTCTTAACGCTGATGTATGCCTCCTTTATAACACTATTTCAGTATTAGCTATTGCAGTTGAACGTTTCGGTCATTGGCATTAAAGTTGGCTATTTCATTGTAGTTGGGCCCCCTTTTTGAACACTATTTCAGCGTAATGTTTTGAGTGAAAAGAGACTGTGAAGGAAGTAATGAAAGTGCCGTGTCCCCTCTTGGTTACAGTAGCCCCGTTTCTCGTGTGAGACTGGCACACAAAGTGGCACAGGCAGACATTAACTGACAGATATGCCCACAGTATTTGCTCTCTGGCAGAAAGAAAGAGTTCCCATGGAAATTCTCAAGATGTTTTCTAACAGCTTGAGCAAGTGGGACCGGCAGAAAGCAAATACACATGAAACTGTGAGACTGCGACATTTTGGGCAGAAAGAGCCCCTCTTATCACCCTTGTGGTTGCTTTCTCACGGTAGCCTGATAAAGAGTCTGTGTCTGTTTGTCTGAGTTGAGGAATGGTACGGCAAAAAGGGCAAATATCTGTGGAAGGAGAGAGAGGATCCAGACCAGTAGACTGGATCAAAAGACTGGGCTATCTACTGCTTGCCTGCCTGGTCTTTCCTGCCTACACACACAAGGGATCCCTTGAGTTCTCCTCCTAGGCACTGAGGGACACACACTCATGCACGAGAACAGTAGCACAGTTAGCGGGAGTGATGAGCTCTACAGCAGGCTCACACAACTCAATCGCTAGTCCAAAAGATAAGAACTTTCTGGGACTAACCACAATCCTGACCAAACTGACCTGCTGAAGAGTGACAGACTCCATCCTGGCTGGAAGGGTGCTCTCATTTTATCTATCAATGTAGACAGGGCTCTAATTAATCTAGTTCCTCAATGAGATAGGGTGCAGGCCAGGCAGCAGGCTGTTTGCGAGTCTGTCCCTAGCACTGTCAGTTTAGTCAGCTCAGTTTTCCCCATTGAGATGTGTCTGTGCCTTAATGTAGGTCAGGCAAAACTAAACATGGCGGTGTTTGCCATCACTGGAATAAAGACCTCCTCCATTAATGTCATTAATTCAAGAGATTGTGATAATATCTTACATCTCAAAATGGCACAACTTAATATTAGATAAAACACTTCAATGACAGTCATAGTCAATGAACTAATCACTGATCATAAACTTGATGTGATTGGCCTGACTGGAACCTGGTTTAAGCCTAATTAATTTACTGCGTTAAATGAGGTCTCTCCTCCTGGTTACACTAGTGACCCTATACCCCGCGTATCGCGCAAAGGCGGAGGTGTTGCTAACATCACTTTTTATAGCTACTGTTTACAGACCTCCTGGACCTCGTCGTCATGGCAGATTATATTCACATGGTTGGTGACTTCAATATTCACATTAAGAAGCCAACAGACCAACTCCAAAAGGATTTCAGTACCATCATTGGCACTCCACCAAATTGGAAGTCTTCTGACTAGCTTGAAAAGACAGTACTGTGCAATATAGTACTGTGCAATAGTCCCTTACTTCTGCTCGATCAGCCTACTTTTCCAAGCTGATTGAGGAGAATAAAAACTATCCAACATTTCTGTCGCAAAGCTAACTTAAAAGTAGCATTCTCCAAGTGAAGATTGTCTTCACTTCAGCAGTGATGAATTCATGAACTTCTTCGACGAAAAGACCATGATCATTAGAAAACAAATTACGGACTCCTCTTTGAATATGCATATTTTTCCAAAACTCAGTTGTCTGCACAGAACTGCAAGACCTCGGATCAATGGAGACACTCAAGTTTTTTAATCCTGTATCTCTCAAACATTCACTAAAATGATCATGGCCTCTAACCTTCCAGCTGTCTACTGGACCCTATTCCAACTAAACTACTGAAAGAGCTAATTCCTGTGCTTGGCACGCCGATGTTAAACATAATAAATGGATCCCTATCCTCTGGATGTGTACCAAACCCTCTAAAGGTGGCAGTAATAAAGTCTCGCCTGAAAAATCCAAACCTTGATCCGGAATATTCAAAGCACTATCGGCCCATATCGAATCTCCCATTCCTCTCAAGAGATTTTGGAAAATCCTTTGCTCACCAACTCACTGCCTTCTTGAAGACAAATAATGCATAATAAACACTTCCGTCTAGGTTTAGACGCGATCATAGCACTGAGACCGCACTTGTGAAGGTGGTAAATTACCTTTTAATGGCTTCAGACCAAGGCTCTGTGCTCGTAGACCTTAGTGCCACTTTCAACACCATCAATCACCATATTCTTTAGATTCGAAACCCTAATTGGTCTACGAGGACAAATTCCTCCCTGGTTTAGCTGATCTCTGTCGGAAAGATATCAGTTCATCTTTGTGGATGGTTTGTCATCTGACAAATCAATGGTAAGTTTCAGTGTTCCTCAAGGTTCCGTTCTAGGACCACTATTGTTTTGACTATATATGCTACTTCCTGGTGATGTCATTTTGAAACACAATGTCAACTTGTAACTGCGATGTAGACGACACACAGCTGTACATTTCGATGAAACATGGTGAAGCCCTAAAATTGGGTTTAGAAATTAGGAAGTGGATGATGGAAATTTTGTTACTTTTAAACTCAAACAAAACAGAGATGCTAGTTTTAGGTCCCAAGAAACGTATGCTGTCAGATCTGACAGTGAATTTTGATGATTGTACAGTCGTCTCTGTATCCTGATCTCTCTTTTGACGAACATATTTCAAGAGCAGCTTCTTCGTAGCATTGCAAAAATCTGAAACATTTGTACAAAAATGATGCAGAAAACCATATCCATGCTTTTGTCACTTCAAGATTACAATATTTATCTCTGGCTACCAGATATAAGGCACTAAATAACCAGTTAGTTCAAAATGTGGCAGCTAGAATCTTGACTAGAATCTTGACTCTAGCCTGGCTTCCTGTTAATGCTAGGGCTGATTTCAACGTTTTACTGTTAACCTAAAATCATTACATGGACTTGTTCCTACTTATTTCTCCAATTTGGTCCTGCCATACCTACACGTACATACCTGCTGTACATATATATACTTCATTTCAACTCTTATTTGTATTTTGTACGTCTTATTAAATATAATATCTTATGTTTTTCTTGTCTATAACTGTTCTGTACTTTGTCATGTATTTGTATGTTTTACAGTGCATTTGGAAAGTATTCAGACCCCTTGACCCCTTATCCACATTTTGTTATGTTACAGCCTTGTTCTAAAAATGCTTAAATATTTTTTTCCCTCATCAATCCACACACAATACCCCATAATGACAAAGCGAAAACAGGTTTTTAGAAAATGTTGCACATTTATTAAAAATAAATAAATGAAATACCTTATAATACCTTATACCTTATCAGACCCTTTGCTATGAGACTTGAAAATGAGCTCAGGTGCATCCTGTTTCCATTGATCATCCTTGAGATGTTTCTACAACTTGATTGGAGTCCACCTGTGGTAATTTCAATTGATTGGACATGATTTGGAAAGGCACACACCTGTCTATATAAGGTCCCACAGTTGATAGTGCATGTCAGAGCAAACACCAAGCCATGAGGTTGAAGAAATTGTCTGTAGAGCTCTGAGACAGGATTGTGTCGAGGCACAGATCTGGGGAAGGGTACCAAAACATTTCTGCAGCATTGAAGGTCCCCAAGAACCCAGTGGCCTCCATCATTCTTAAATGGAAGAAGTTTGGAACCACCAAGACACTTCCTAGAGCTGGCCGATTGGCCAAACTGAGCAATCGGGGGAGAAGGGCCTTGGTCAGTGAGGTGACCAAGAACCCAGAGCTCTAGAGTTCCTTTGTTGAGATGGGAGATCCTTCCAGAAGGACAGCCATCTCTGCAGCACTCCACCAAGATGGAAGTCACTCCTCAGTAAGAGCCACATGACAGCCCGCTTGGAGTTTGCCAAAAGGCACCTAAAGACTCAGACAATAAGAAACAAGATTCTCTGGCCTGATGAAGCCAAGATTGAACCCTTTGGCCTGAATGCCAAGTGTCACGTCTGGCGTAAACCTGGCACCATCACTACGGTGAAGCATGATGGTGGCAGCATCATGCTTTGGGGATGTTTTTCAGCTGCAGGGACTGGGAGACTAGTCAAGATCAAGGGAACGATGAGCGGAGCAAAATACAGAGAGATCCTTGATGAAAACCTGCTCCAGAGCGCTCAGGACCTCGGACTGGAGCGAAGATTCACTTCCCAAAAGGACAACGACCCTAAACACACAGCCAAGACAACGCAGGAGTGGCCCAGCCAGAGCCCGGACTTGAACCCGATCAAACATTTCTGGAGAGACCTGAAAATAACTGTGCAGTGACGCTCCCCATCCAACCTGACAGAGCTTGAGAGGATCTGCAGAGAAGAATGGGGGAAACTCCCCAAATACAGGTGTGCCAAGCCTGTAGCGTTGTACCCAAAAAGACTCAAGGATGTAGTCGCTGCCAAAGGTGCTTCAACAAAGTACTGAGTAAAGTGTCTGAATTCTTATGTAAATGTGATATTTCAGTTTTTTAAATTTGTAATACATTTGCAAACATTTCTAAAACTCCCTGGGCCAGGAATTTGTTTTTGTTTTGTCATTATGAGGTATTGTGTGTAGATTGATGAGGGGGGGGGACTATTTAATACATTTTACAATAAGGCTGTAACATAACAGAATGTGGAAGAAGTCAAAGGGTCTGAATGCACTGTATGTGGACCAGGGAAAAGAGGCTGTTACATGTGGAGTAGCTAATGGGGCTCCTAATCAACTATTCTAAACAAACAGCTGGAGGCAGGGCTTTCTCCTATAGAGCTTTTTTTTTTAATGAAATGTCCATGTGAGAGACGCAGAATCGTTCTCCACCTCTTCAGTAGATCCTATGATTGAGTGAAGTCTGGCCCAGGGGTGTGAAGGTGAACTGCAAGGCACTGGAGAGACGAACTCCCCTTGCTGTCTCTGTCTGGCAGGCTCCCCTCTCTCCACTGGAATTCTATTACAGGGGCTGGCTGAGTCACTGGCCTGCTCACACTAGGAGGGTGCATCAGGGGTGTGAAGGTGAACTGCAAGGCACTGGAGAGACGAACTCCTCTTGTTGTCTCTGTCTGGCCGGCTCCCCTCTCCACTGGGATTCTATTACAGGGGCTGAGTCACTGGCCTGCTCACACTAGGAGGGTGCTTCACGTCATGCCAAGGTTTTCCCCTCTATACTAAACCTGAGTGGGTTGAGTCACTGAAGTGATCTACGTGTCCGGTTTTGCGCCCCCCTCGGGCTCGTACAGTGGAGGAGATATTCATCGGCTGTACTCAGCCTTGTCTCAGGGTAGTAAGTTGGTGGTCTGTTTATATCCCTTTGGTGGTGTGGGGGCTGTGCTTTGGCAAAGTGGGTGGGGTTATATCCTGCCTGATTGGCACTGTCTGGGGGTAACTTTTGACAGGGCCACAGTGTCCCCTGACCCCCCCCTTGTCTCAGTCCCCAGTATCTATGATGCAATAGTCTATGTGCCGAGGGGCTTCTGTCAGTCTGTCCTATCTAGTGTAATTCTCCTGTCTTATCTGGTGTCCTGTGTGATCTTAGGTATGCTTCATCTAATTCTTCTCTCTCTCTCGCTCTCTGTCTCTCCTCCCACCTGGTCATCCAGTTTCTGGTTTTCTGCCTGCCACTAATGGAACCTTCACCAGTTCACCGGACATGCTACCTTGTCCCAGACCTGCTGTTTCGACCCCTGCTTTCTCTTTCCCCCTCTCTCTCTCTCTCTCTCTCTCACCTGCTGACTCTGAATGCTCGGCTATGAAAAGCCAACTGACATTTGCAGCTGACCTGTTGCACCCTCTGTAACCACTGTGACTATTATTTGACCCTGCTGGTCAACGTTTGAACATCTTGAGGAACGGCCAGATCCACCCGACACATCCAGAAGAGGACTGGCCACCCTTTGGAACCTGGTTCCACTATAAGTTTCTTCCTAGTTTCCTGCCTTTTCAGGGAGTTTCCTAGCCACTGTGCTTCTACATCTGCATTGTTTACACTTTGGGGTTTTAGGCTGGGTAGCTGTATAATTTGTTTCCTGCATTTGTTTTTTACTAAACAGTATCCTACACTCTAAATAGTATTTTGAACGATAAGTAGGCTGTGCAGTAGTTTTAGTAAGGGAGTGAACGGGTAAGACGGAGCAAATCAGATCTCTGAAATGGAAGAGTCACTCATTTTCTTTCATAAAAGGTCGGCATATGGCAGTGGTTGCCAACCGGTCGATCTCGCTCGATTGGTCGATCTTCAGAGATCCAAGGGCCGTAAGGGCCGTCCCCTTACTTCGACAAAATATGTTTTACCTAAAACCCTCCCTTGACACTTAAAAAAACGAACAAGTAACCCTCTCCAATACCCAAAATAATAATTAAAACATTCAAGTGGATAACAGAGAACATGTCTACCGTTTACCCTCTCTTCTTGGACAGACCAGAGTCTTCGATATGCAGATGTCCTTTAAGCATTATATGGCAATGCAGGAATTTTGTTGTGGGTTCACAGACCACCATGGAGTAGGGGTGGAAAGATCTCCTTTATAGTAAAAGCATTGCATGAAACTATCATCGTATTTCATGCAATTCTATGTCATTTTACATATTAGATTCATCTTTTTGAATACCACACAAATGACCTGAATATACAGGGTAAGAATGGACAGTGATAGGTCTATGTGTCATATGTCTCCAATGCCAAATGAGTGTATTGTTTGCAACAAAACTGTCCCTGTTTGCAAATAATTACATCTGAGACGCCATTAGAAATCCGAGCATGGTACTTTCAAAAGTTAGGCCTATACCTTTCCACCCCATCCTCCTGGTTACTCTTCTTCTGTGGCTTAACCCAAGGAGAGAAGGTCACAAGTGTTTCCCTAAAAGCTATCTGGGTTTCAACATCTATTGTTCAGAAAGTGAACAACTTAATCAGTTGATAGCGACAGAATTAGATTCCCAAGCAGTCCATTTTTTGTTTCCTCGGCTATAGAAAGTTGTCGTTCAGCCTCTGACTGTCAAAGAAACGAAAAATCATACCCCCACCGGAGTAAAAGTCTTCCCCAGGTATTTTACAGTTTGTTTCTAGCATAAAGCATCTCGGACTAAAGCGCTGTTGTGGACCACTTTAAATAATCGGATCGGTTTTTATTTTCTTCACAATCTTACGTTAACAGGGGATAGGCCTGTGCATTTTGCCATTTTCTTTAATAAAAGGTAGGCATATGGCAGCTCGATTGGTCGATCTTCAAAGATCCACCAAACATGTCTATAGAAAAGCCAATGATAAAGGCTTTTACTCTCCTTTTTTGAAATGCATTGTGCGCTGTTGGATGGTAGGTGCACTTGATTCGGATGCCCGGCGCACAGGTTAAGCAAAGTGTTCCCATTTTGAACCATTTAAACTCTGCCTGCCCGGCAGACCTGTGGCTGAATCCAGTGTGGCTACTGCACTGGCCAATTGGATAGCTCAAATCACTGTGCCTGCAGAGCTTCCATGACCCCAGCCACAGTAAAGTGTGATACTAGCCTACATACACTTGAATAACTTTTAAAACCATGACCACAGAGAGACTGTCGAAGATCACAGCAAAGAGTGAGTTCATGTTAAATTCATTTATTTAGCACATTTATTCAACACTATTACGAAACGGAAAACAGGCTTTTCCCTACTTTCCCCTCGCTGCAGCCGCAATGGATGAGTAGCAAGGCCAGTGTATCGATAGCTCTGCGTTTTTATTCATATTATTAGCTCGTCGTGTCTATTTTAATATCGAGGATAATGGTACTTTCTCTGGTCATAGGAACAACATTCATTTACGCATGAGGCAGATGCAGTACGACTCGAGTTTTGCCAGCAGATGGAAGACTGTGTCCCCTCTCTCTGGTCAGTCTCGCCGGAGGAGAGGAAAGTGAGAGCAGGGACCGTGAGAGGTGGACCCTCTGCTGGTCTCTCCCTCTGCTGAGATGAATGCCGTGGTTAAAACAACTGGGAACAGCGGACATCTCAGACTTCTAAATTCAGTGCGTTCAAGACAACTGGGGAGAAAAACATCTGGGGAAAATTGTTTTAAATAGTCATCCAACTCGGATATCCAAGCTGGAAACTCTGGCATCTTTCTAGACCGAGTTCTCAGCTGTCTTGAAAGCACCATGACCATCAGACGCAGGCACCGTCAGTTCAGTCAAATAAAATGTATGCTCAGCTGTGCCTCGAAAGTGCTGTGCCTCGAAAGTGCTGTGCCTCGAAAGTGCTGTGCCTCAAAAGTGGTGTGCCTCGAAAGTGCTGTGCCTCAAAAGTGCTATGCCAACTGCCAACGTTGCTCTGCGCTTTTCCGAGCTTACACTTCGTAGCCTATCGCCTGTAGGCTATGGATCATTTGATTGAGACCACACGGATAAGCCTATAAGCGCACTTGATATTGCAGGCCCAGCAGAGAATCAGAGATGGGGGGAAGCATCGGGCACACATCAAGACATAGCCTAATAAGCAACTCATTCTAAAACACTGAGAAATATTGACATTTCATCAATTACAAATGACATGACCCTCCCCTGGACTAGATTTAAATAATACTAAACCCTCCCCTTGACGGAAATTGAAAAAGCACGACCCTCCCTTATTTTCCTCCAGGTACCCATTCTGTACATTTCGATCCATCCCAGACGGATTTCAGACAAAGCAAGTGACCACTGGGAGTGTCTGTGCGCATGTGTTGCAGAGAAAGAGGGACTGGGGATCGGCGCATGGGGCATAAGGAGGAAGAGCAGGAGGAGCAGGAGAAGAAGGTGTGTGTGTGTGTATGAACACTATGACACTGATACGTTTGTTGTGTAAGGACAACACAATGGACTGCCCAGTCCCAGCAGAAATTCCCATCCCTCACGTTTTGTCGAAAATATCCCTGGTGTGGGGACTCAACTCAATGGCAAATCATTTAGCTCGTGCTGGGTTTGTATCCTGTTGTAGTCTATATAGCCCGATTGCCCCATTGTGGGTGTTTTGTGTTTCTTGTTGAGTTTGATATAGTGGTGTTGAGGGATTGTGATGGGTCTGATGATGTAACTGTCTCTAACACACACACACACACACACACACACAATATACTGAATATTGTTTGAGAAAAAACAGCGAGTGTCACTTCTTAAACCGCTACTGCACTGCATTGTGAAATGCAAATGTGCCAAGGCTTTTCAGAGGAAAACAGAGTCGGGTTTAGAGACGAGAGTTTAGAGTCAGGAGGCGTTTATTGTTCTCAGTGGTTTCTGTACAACGTTCTGAAATAACAAGGCACCCGATTTGCGAAGGTTGTATTCTTTCACCGAGGATCACAAATAAAACAGTCGCAGAAAACATCTGCGGAATAGAGCGGTTGATATGATCAGATTCATGTCCGAGGAAAAGAGAGTTTAACCAGATATGCAGAATTATTAAGACAACAGAGGGATGGGGGAGATGGGTTGAGATAGGGGGACTGCAATCTCTGTTTCTCACCCCTAGCCCTCCTCCCCCTTTACCCCCTCTATCCTCTCTTGGCTCTTCATTCTTCTCCCCTTCTCCACACCTCCCCACTTCTCTCATTCAGCGTCTCTGTCCCCCCAGTCCCGCTTTCTCTCTCCCCCTCTATTTTCCTTCAGGCCTCCCCTCCCGGCCTCACCCTGAGTCCCAGCAGTGTTGGGGAGAGGGGGGCCCGGGGATGGGCCAGGGGTACTGAGGGGGGATGACAATGGGGAGAATGGGAGATTGCGGTAAGGGGGCATGGTGAATAGGGCCATTCAGTGTGTCCAGCCAAACAGAAAAGCATCTCCCCTCTCACTTCAAACCCTGAGTTTCACTCTGTACAACTAGCCCTTTATTCTCCGTAATTACTCTCCAACACACATGGAGCCATGCACGCACAAACTCTCTCTCTCTCTCTCACACACACACACACACACACACACACACACACACACAACAAAAGAAGTGCAAGCACGGCGAAACACAAATACAAACATGATGCAGCCTAGTAGTATATGCTACATATGTATCATGCAATATACAGTATACTGAAGTAAAAATATAACGAATCCTCCTACATGTAGTTTAATACCCAGTGTTTATGACACAGTCATAGACTACACAGTATCGTCCACATCATGAGTGTTGGAGCCATCCATCTAAACTCTCCTTGTTGGCTATATATGTGCATGAAGTATATACTGAAGTAAAATGTCAACATGACTACTGCCATCCAGTGTTTATTGCATTGTGCTACACTACACAGTACACAGTAAGTATCGTCCACATTATTCATGAGTGTTGATGCGGTCCAGTTAAACTCTACTGAGCTCGTTAACCTACATTAAGACCATGCTTATAGGCTACATTAAGACCATGCTTATAGGCTACATTAAGACCATGCTTATAGGCTACATTAAGACCATGCTTATAGGCTACATTAAGACCATGCTTATAGGCTACATTAAGACCATGCTTATAGGCTACATTAAGACCATGCTTATAGGCTACATTAAGACCATGCTTATAGGCTACATTAAGACCATGCTTATAGGCTACATTAAGACCATGCTTATAGGCTACATTAAGACCATGCTTATAGGCTACATTAAGACCATGCTTATAGGCTACATTAAGACCATGCTTATAGGCTACATTAAGACCATGCTTATAGGCTACATTAAGACCATGCTTATAGGCTACATTAAGGCCATGCTTATAGGCTACATTAAGGCCATGCTTATAGGCTACATTAAGACCATGCTTATAGGCTACATTAAGACCATGCTTATAGGCTACATTAAGACCATGCTTATAGGCTACATTAAGACCATGCTTATAGGCTACATTAAGACCATGCTTATAGGCTGTCGTGTTGAGGACTGTCGTGTTGGGATGGGGGGCTAGCTGATCCTTGTGTGTTAAGTACGTAGAAAGAATCATTGTTTCACTGTATTATACACGCTGAATATTTGGTGTGGTTGGCAGCATATGTCATGCAACGCGGGAGAGAGGAGCATAGATTTTGGCGTATATATCAACAAACAGTAACTACAAGGGTGCAGACAAATGGCATACTCTTAATGATCTTTCAGACACTTTGACACAACCCATAAATATTTCCAGCAATGTCCATACAGGATCCTTGCATCTATTTAATGGCTGCCATTCAGTCTTCATTTTCGTGGAGTTTTCAATACATTATAGGCTACCTAATCCTGGAACCCAGCACCAAGTCTTGGAACACAGCTTGACACGTGAGACGAGCTCTTGAAGAAACTCCAAACTATGTCAATGTTGTGTTGTTACCGAGCTGAGTGTGCTTGGGATCGGCAGACCTCCCCACCCCACATACACACATCCATGGTGTCCAGCTGGGCCCGGGTCAGGAGACAGAGATCCCCACAGACCCCGGAACATGTGGGTGGGGGGGGGGGGGTTTGACCCTGCCCTGCGAGGGAGCTTCATACCATCAGGCTCTCTCCAACCCCCTCCAGCCCATCCAGGGGTGGACTGGGACAAGAATTCGGCCCTGGCAGTTTATCCACATTGCGCGTGCCCCCACCTCCCAGGCGGGCCACCAGCCTACACACACACCTCATCCCCACACGTACACCCTTCATTCTTGCCCATTCTGTAATGCCCAAGTCATTTTTACCGGGTGGGAAATTTTCATTGCTCCAAATTGGTGTAAAACTGGATAATAAAGGGGATTCGCCCAGGTATTGCTGCACCTCATGCCATATAGTTAGAGTGTTTTTAACAACGGGATTAGTAGTGTTCTTCTTTAGCTTCTTAAAGGGAGTAAAGTACAAATAATGGTTTTAGCAGCCCCCCAAAAAAGTATGTTTTGAGTGAGATGACTGCAGAATGTGCTCATTCTACGTTTACAGGCACCCTGTCATTTTTTGGGGCTGTCTAACTGATGACAGAGCCTCCTATAGCCCCCCAGCCTTCTGCGGTATCCCCTTCATGGGCTCCTTAGGGAAGGAGGCCCGGAGAAGGTTGGGTTGGGGGATAGGGGTATGGAGGGAGGGAGGGATTGAGGGAGAAAGGAGGGGAGTGGTGTCTGATCAAATGGCCCTGCTGCAGCCTGTTGCATGGATGTGGCCCAGACCAGACGCTCTGTTCTGTGCACGAAGGAGACCCACATACTCATAAGCGTGTGCGTGCGCGGGCACAAAAGGGGCTGTGTAGGAATGAGCCAAACAGTGGCAGAGAGAGGAGACGCAACACAAACGGCGGGACAAAAGATGCAGCAGGCAGCAGGAGAGTACCGCGATGTGACGTGGGGGGGAGAGGGCCAGTGGGTCAGGGGGGAAGAGGGAGGGAGGTTTGATGCTCCATATGGGCGCTCCCCTCGCCTTCCTCGCCCTCTCTGTGCAAACAGGCAGATGTCACATGGGCCGGCCCCGCCCCTATGGGCCAGCGGGTCACGACACACACAGAGGCATGGTGGGGTAAATAACAGAGCAGGAGGAAACAGGAGAGAGAGGGGCTGGGGCCCAGCCCAGCTGCCTGCCTGCCAGACCAGCAACACCACAATACACACACACATGGTTATAGTCATACACACACAAATGCTCATTTAAATACACACACACATACTCATACACACAGGCTGGCACGCATACACACATAATCACACATATATGCTCATACGAACAGGCATACTGATAGACACATACACACACACAACCGTATACATGCACACAAACAAATGCACATAACCATGCATGAAATACGCACACACACAGAATAAGCACAACCACTATCATCCTCAAATGCATCCACTAACGTTCCCTGATGTCACTAGAGCATGACCTCGCTTCCAACTTTTTCTGTCAACCGCTGATCATTATTTGACTTCCTTCTCGCTATACCTCTCCCTCAACTTGTCAACTATGTACCTAAAATAATGCTCGGCACAATAACAGAATGTAAACTAAATGTAGAGCTCCCTCAGCCATATGGCGTGTTGAAGAAGGGGGTAGTGTGTGTGTGTGTGTGTGTGTGTGTGTGTGTGTGTGTGTGTGTGTGTGTGTGTGTGTGTGTGTGTGTGTGTGTGTGTGTGTGTGTGTGTGTGTGTGTGTGTGTGTGTGTGGACTGTGTGTGTGTGTGTGTGTGTGTGTGTGTGTGTGTGTGTGTGTGTGTGTGTGTGTGTGTGTGTGTGTGTGTGTGTGTGTGAAGGTTAGCTGTACAGGACTATGTATGTGTGTGTGTGTGTGTGTGTGTGTGTGTGTGTGTGTGTGTGTGTGTGTGTGTGTGTGTGTGTGTGTGTGTGTGTGTGTGTGTGTGTGTGTGTGTGTGTGTGTGTGCGTTTGTGCACGCACACACACAAAAGGCTTGAGACAGGTGTCACTTAGTAGGCTTGAGTAGGGTTACTTTACACACTGCAGTGACAGCTCTCCCCTTAACACCAGAGTATAAAACGGATTTGAATGAGAAAGGGGAGGACAGGGGGAGAAGCACGGGGAGGGAAGTGGGGCGGAGGGGGGGGGGCATGGGGGAGGGGGACTCCCCTTCTGTAACAGGTCTGCTGCTCGGAGCCTCCAACATGTTATGGAGATGGAGGAGAAGAAGGGTCACCCCTCTGTTCTGTTCACTCTCACTCTCTCTATCCCTTTGCTGCAGCTCTGCTCTCTTCCTTCTCTCCCATCCCTTCCCTTGCCCGGGCCGTCCCTCTGCTCATTAGCATAGCAGCTGCAGAGTGCAGGGTGGGGACAGGGCAGGTTTGGGAATGGGGGGGGGGGTCGCTGAGGGGAGGCAGGGAGTTTAGACGGGGCTCCAGTCAATGGCACGGCGTCTGGGTCTTGAATAGAGCTGAACCAAGACCCAGCAGCCCAGACAAAAGAGAAGGGGAGAGAAGAATGAATGAGTGAATGGGGGCGGCTTGTCACTGCGCTATGGAAAAGCACAGAATGGAGTGATAGAATGAAAGTAAAAGTTCAAAAAAGGAGCAGAGGGCAAGGAATGAACCGGCCTGGCCACCTCTCTCTCTCTCTCTCTCTCTCTCTCTCTCTCTCTCTCTCTCTCTCTCTCTCTCTCTCTCTCTCTCTCTCTCTCTCTCTCTCTCTCTCTCTCTCTCTCTCTCTCTCTCTCTCTCTCTCTCTCTCTCTCTCTCTCTCTCTCTCTCTCTCTCTCTCTCTCTCTCTCTCTCTCTCTCTCTCTCTCTCTCTCTCTCTCTCTCTCTCTCTCAGGAAGTGAGCAAGAGTTGTGGTAGTCGAGTGTTTAGCGACAGACACGTTTCTGTTTTATTCTGGGAGAAAAGTGCCGAGGTCAGCGCCTTTTTAAAAACGCGCTGATAAACCCCCCCCTGTCAATCCCATGTGCAGACGTGGTGATTTTACTCAAAAGACAGCTTCACAGTACGTATCCAATCACATGTTAAATGCCATAGGAAACCCTTTGCAACTAGTAGAGAGGAAGTAGTTGAACTCAATCCACAAGCTTGTATTCGGATGACTCTTTAGCTGTTTCTGCACAACTGTAGCTCAGTTGGTAGAGCATGGCGCTTGTAACGCCAGGGTAGTGGGTTCGATCCCCGGGACCACCCATACGTAGAATGTATGCACACATGACTGTAAGTCGCTTTGGATAAAAGTGTCTGCTAAATGGCATATATTATTTATTATATATTACAATCCTCAAGACATTGGTGGAATGTGCCTGCATAAACTGCACATATGATCCGATTGACAATAGCAAAGAATGATCAACAGTTGGTGGTTTGTTGACCATAATCATGTGTGACTTGTATGGCTATGGTAATTTGCTACAGTAGTTGTAATAGATGGATCGTTTAATATGGTACTATATCCTAATATAGTTTCTCTCTATAGGTCACAAAGCCCTCATCAGCCTTTAATACTTGGAAACACCACATACTCGATGTGATAAAGGGTTTCTCATGTTGCCTACCAACCTACCTTGTTAAAATAATTTAACATCTCTGCCTGCCCACTTCCAATTGTGTCATAAAAACAGTCCTTCAATTGATGAGGAAGCCTTTGACAGAAATAGCTTCTCCTTTCCATCTTATAGAATTATTGAAAATAGTTTTTACAACTATTGAATTGGTATTTCAATCTTCTACCAATAAAAGCCCAACCTGGCCCTCATACCATCATGGCCACCTTATCAGTGTGTTCTCAGTCAACTTACCTGGTAAAAATACAGGTTAAATAAAGAATATAAAACTGACTGCCTTCAATTTTAATTGACCCCAACCCTGCATAAAAAAAACATTTAGGCCTATTTGCTGTGTGTTCGGAAGTAGATGCCTGAGGAACAGTTCTCAGAGAGCGCAAGATCACAACAAAAGTGGACATTCAGGATTTGCATGCATGGGTTTGGCTGTAGATAATGCAATCCTCTGGACGTGCTGGCTGTAGGAACAATTCAGTTCAGTTCCCCATGTTCGTTCACCTCTGCTGAAGTACGAGAGAGCCTGACAACGGTGCTGCTAACACATTCACCACCCACCCAAAGCAAACACAAAACATGGATTGAGCAAATTAAACCACCGGCTGCATGAGATCTCTGGCAGATAGGTTTGAGTGTGTGTACTTTCACACCCAGCTTCTTTCAGGCAAGACGAACACACACCCCACTGAAACACACACACACACCGGCACAAATAAAGTCATTTTCTCTCTCTCCTTAGCTTCAGTCTCAGCTCTCCCACTCGCTATCTCTCTCTCTTTTTTTTCTCACTCTCTCTCTCTCATTCTCTTTTTATTGGGTGGACTCGGCTAAAATCATTTCCAAGTCCCTGCTCTGATGTGCGACGGGCAGGGCAGGCACATGAAGAATCTATTAGCGGGCCTCTGCTCTGCTGTGTAGCTGCTCTGCTCCGGGACAGTGGCCAACTCAGCCGGCGGACAATAGGAATTCAACTCAACAAAAACATCCTGCAGAAGTGAGGGCGAGCGAAAGAGACGAATAGAAGGACGGGGGGGGCAACGCAGATAGAGAGTGCAAGAGAGAGAGAGAGGGAGAAGGGGGGTGCAAGCAGGAGAGAAAGAGCGAGAGGGAGGGGGAGAGACAGAGGGGAAGGCAGAATAGAAGGACAAGCAGCCACTATGTGGTCTCGAGCCAACAGCAGGAGTGAGTTTGGTCCTTTAACGCAAAGCATGAGTAATCCGGGTTTATGTCACATGTATCAAGAGCTACACACCGTGCACGCAGACAGAGTACCAGATCATTTAAAAGCAATAGGCAGATATGAGTCTAGAGGCATCAGACCAAGTCTAAGAGCAACCGTTGCTTATCACACCTCTATAACTATGCACTGTACTAGTATAAAACTCAAGGAAACGTGTACGCATTTCGTTTACAGAGGACATGCACGACTATGTTGTTGCCCTCTAATGTTGTATGAGAATAGCAGACAGCATTTTCGGAGACTTCAGAAATGGTACGCATTTCAACTTAGCACCCCTAGTAAGCCCGTAAACAGGTTTTATGTATGTATATGCAAAGTATGGGTAGTGGAGTAAAGCTTACAGAGGAAAGGAGACACACAGAAAGGGAGAGAGAGAGCGAGGGAAAACGAGAGAAAAACAGACAGCGTGCACAGGGGTTTAACAGAAAGCAGAAGATGGATGGTGTTGCAGAGCCACTGAGCTGAGCTAGGGACCTGCCCCAGTCTACACACACACACACACACACACACACACACACACACACACACACACACACACACACACACACACACACACACACACACACACACACACACAGAGAGAGAGAGAGTAACATAAAACTTGCACAAACACACACACTGGGGAGGGAACCCTGCCTTCTCTTAAACCAGAACTACCCACAATCCTGTGCATAGCTCTTTTATCCAGAATGTGAAAAGAAGGAGGCTGACTGAATGACAAAAGGAGAGAAAATGGGGATCCGGGCGAGGCTGGGTCTGAGAGGGAGGGGGGTGAGGTGGTCTGTGCTCCTCGCCATTCTTCTCTACGGGAAACGGGGTGGGATGGCCCGCCTGAGCTGGGGGTGGAGTAGGGAAAAATAAACATATGCATAGACACAACAGAGAGTTTAATGATTTCTTTACTGGCTTGTACACAAACGTACAAAAATATTACAGCACTCATTTCCTCACCACACATCATCATGATCACAGTGTTGCAAATGTTCAAAAAGAAAATACAAACAAATAGAGAAAAAAAATGTCATCACACTCAAAATGAAACACGATGGAGCAACTGCATCACTCAAAAAAACTCACGACATTTGTTTTTGTGTCGCTCGAAAAAAAAGCTAAACAAAAACAGAACTTGCCCCCCCACCCACCCGGAAAAATATGTCAGCACTTTACCTCATTCATTTACACCTATCCAGGCATCAACTCTTGGGCCATAAATGTTATGACACTGTTGAGTAGAGCATCTATACACCGTGCAATTTCTTTACGTAACAATGATCTTACCATCAAATGTATTTTACCACTTTCATAACAACAGGAGGAGGACAGCACTTCAAAAAAGAAAGTGCACCAAGATATTTTTTCAGTGTATACATACATACATATATTATATATATATATATATATATATATATATACCCGATCACAGAGATACAAACAACCTTTGCAAAAACAATATTTCTCAAAGTTAACAAACAAAAGACATTACAACCTTGAGCCTTTTTTATACAATAGTATTTTGTTGTGTTCCTTTTTTTCTATTCAGAAAAAAAATGAAATGTTGACTTGATAAAAAGCCAAATCAACGACAGTCATCAGTGCAATATTAAACAAATATATATATAGAAAAAAAAACGATCAAGTTTAAGACCAGCGATGCATATTTTTTTGTTCCGCTAATACCAATCTATCCCTTGATGTTTCTCTCTATAGCTCTAGTTTGTTTATCCAGGTATATGGAAGGACAGTCCTTATTCCCTGATGTCCCTCTACTCATGGTAGGCAGAGCAGACCAAGGTCGCAACACAATGCCACACACAGGAGGAGAGGAGCAGGCCTCACACACACAGGCCTGGGCAGGGGGACAGCTCAGCTCGCTCAGGACACAACCGTCAGATGTATGCAACACACACACACACACAGACTCACACACATGAACATGCGCATGTGCATACATACACACATGTACACTCTCACACAAGGCTTCTCATTAAATGACTGTGATGCTATCGGGTTTTACATATCTTTCACTCACTGTTGGCCATTGAGTAAAATAAAAAATAAACACAAATTAAAAAGTAACATACAAGCAGCATAGAAACAAATATTAGGGTGACATGACTTTCAAAATGCAGCAGGCAGTTTTTTTAAACCAATTGTTTTTGATATCCTGCAATAGTCATGTTGATTAATAATAGGTTTATACTCCTGCTCAGTAGGAACTCATTCTAAGCCTCGGCTCCTGCAGTTACCCGGACAAGCACCAGGGGGGAAGGGGTTAAAAAGCTCCGCATTTTGTGCAATAAAACTCCCTGTATTTATAAGTTATGCAATAAAATTCAATTCTTGTGACTAAATAGAAACTTTAAAAAGGATGACGATATAATCCGTTCACCGATTAAAAAAATGTTTTTAAAAACATTTGCAATGTGTGTTTGCAACCATACCTTTACAGAAAGGCAAACCCCTTTGCTTGTCACATTACCATTTGGTAGTAGTGTGGGAAATACATTGTCCCCGTTTAAGATGAGAAAGAAACTGTAAATAGTAACTATTGCTTTGCAGAACAAATACCATAGTTGTCCCCTAGCCTAAATCTGTGGTTTGAATAACATTGCCTTGGGGCCTACTGCCAAAGTATCTGTTACTTGAATGACTGTGTGAGTATGTATGCTCATTATGTTGGCCTAGACAAGGTTGGGGATAGGCTACAGAAATCTTTGAGTGACTTCCTATATTGGAGTGTTGTGGAGTGAGTAAGAGTCCAATGATTTTGAATACTTTACAATCGAGGTAGCTGGTAAAGAAAACCAAACGTGAAGTTCATCAGAGAAAATAATAGTCTCTCCAGCGCAGACAAATTTAGGCTAATTGGGACATGATGGGATCTCCACACGGGACAGTTTATACTACGATACGAGAGTCCGAAGCAGCTTTATAGGTCACCCTAAATATTTTAAAACGTAATAGATTTGATTTGAGAGAGAGGAGAAAAAAAAAGAACCACAACATATTCAAAATGCATCTTCTCAATGTACCTTCATAAATAGAACCCAGCCTGTATTCACAGTGATGACCAGGGTGTTGTTCGTTAAAATACTGAAAGGAGATCAAGTCAATTCCAAATGCGACTTTCCTGACGTTTTGATACAAAGCGAAAGCAGCGGTTTAATAGTACATTAACCATTGACACTGGTTGCACTGGCTTGAAAATACGTTGATGCCAGCCAAGCAGCCTGTTTGATGAAGGCAGAGCGCATTTAGCTACTTTTATATATATATATATATATATATATATATATATATATATATATATATATATATATATATATATATATAATAAAGAAACAAAGTAAAGCTATTGTGTACAGTACTTAACAACATTAGGTACATTGCTGTTGCAATGAATACACATCTGGAAAAGCAAATTGGATATATCATAATGCCGCACTTTGAAATAGATCAAATCCTTTAATTGAAAAAAGAAATATAAAAGCCAAATAGACGATGGCATTCAATTCCCCGTGCTCACCTCTTCTTCCCTTTCATATAGGCTATTCCAGCATGCAGCCACAGCATCAAGTGCCATCTTTTTTAGTATATCAAATCATTTAAAAGGGTCCTAACAAGTGAACAGCGTGGCTACAGGTCGACACCTCAAAAACAAAGCCCAATAAAGAAGCGTTTCAATGAAACAGCGGCAACAAAGATGTAACGTCCATCGCCGCGTAAAACTGGGCTGCTATCTGACCTCGGGACCCAAACACCGGCTTAGCTATTTTTATATGTCCCAATCTATTATACACATTCAAGAAAAAAAAAAAGCTTTTAGTACCAACCCACCAAAATGGCGTTTATTTTTTTCAAGATTCATGCTGAAGCAGATACAAGAACCATGTGGTGTTTGACTCACGAGTCAGAGAGACCCGGATTTGGTTTTGATGAAAGGTAATTTACTGTGTGTTTTTAGGCTGTAATTTGGAACAACTATGTACAGATTGAAACGCAAGTTTACAAAAGCCTGGCTTTCCGTGTGTTTACCTGACAGCAGTGTAGCAGATCACCGTGCGCCAGAGGAGTACTTTGCCTTAGTGATGAGGTATAGGACTATGTCTTGGTGTCCTCCAAAAGCGGCAATGTGTAAGGCACTCCACCCTTCCCTGTTCGCCAATCGAATATCGGCTCCGAATTTCACCAGCAGTTTTACAAGTTCGAGATTCCCGTCGATGACTGACTGATGCAACGCCGTCTGTCCTTCGGGCCCGAAGGAGTTGACATTGAATTCGCAGTTTGTCATGTTCTGGAGCAACGAGTGAAGTTCCTTTGTGTTGCCTTGCTTCACCGCCTCTTGGAATACCCTCTGAGGCGCTGAGCAAGTTGATACATCCCCCTGACTCATTGTGAAACCGGGATAGGTATAGCTCCTGTGTGTCGTTCTATGTGATAATCACTGTATGGGTCTCTGGTGTGGGAATAGTGCCCAGATACTGGATTACTACCAGTTATGAGGCTCTTAAAAAGAAAAATCGTATGCTATAGATAAGATAATACGAACACAATATATCCCAAACAGGACATAGACAAAATAACACACTTGGTGTGCAAAAGGTTGTCAATGGTTGCGAAATCCAAAATCCCGTCGCAGTGTGTAGCCTAGTCTCCTCTTGCCTTCGTTTCCCTCCCTTGTAATAGCAGCGCCAGGTAGTATAGGCTATATTGCAGAGATGGAACAGAGCGACAGTTGAAACCTTTCTTCTGTTGGTATACTGGAAGAACAGCCACGGTATCAGTATCTCCAAACGTGGTGATTTTACCCTGCAGGATCCTGGAGTCGCGGCAGTTCGTATGGCAAAGGTAGCTGTGTGAGACAGGTACGATCCACATAAGTACACTGAACAGGGCTATATACTCCCTAACGTTTACATTCCAACATCGACATCAAAAACACGTTTTATGCACACTTTACACATAAGGTTCAGATACAAAATCCAATAATTGATGTTGTAGATTAAATCTAATATATTTCGGTACTTGCCTGTGAGAATTGGACGGATCCTGGCGGCGACGTAGTATGAAATTCCCCCGCGTGCCCCGTGTTGCGTGTATTTCGTGCGGTCCCAGTGAGTCTCTGCTCCACAGTGCGCACGATGGGGATATTTTACGCGTCGTTTATTTGCATAACAATGGTACACAATAGAATCAACTCTTGTGAAATGTGCGGAAACCGAGGGAGGTAATAGGCTACTGGGTCCGTTTGGGGAGGGTCTAGAAGCGGTGAAACCGTAGAGCAAGGCGTGGTCTCTTGGAACCAAATGTCCCGTAGAAATAAAATCAAGCGGAATATAGAAAATTGTCTCTCTTTTCTTTTTACTCACTCAAGAGAGAAACGCACTCACAAGAGAGACGTGACTCAAACGGGGAGTATGGTGTTGACAAAATGCAGAGAAAAGCAATATAATGCTGTAGTTGTTGAGCAGCAGATCGAAAGTATAACCCGGAGTAGGCTCTTGCGCATGGAGTCATAATCCACGTTCCAAAAACGTATTATTATCGATGAACGACTAGTTAAACCACAGACGATTAAAAAAATGGTCAAAAGCAGAAGTACTACTGAACTGTGAAGGACCTGTTACGCGTCACGTCTCTTTGATGTTTTTGTCGTTGTGTTTAATTCAGGGTCAGGTTTTAAAAGTTACGTACTGACGACGCCGAGGTGTAGTTTGCTACTGTGTCAAAACGACGCCTTACTTTCTCTGAAACACTGACAACAACAAAAACACTGCAAAAGTCGTAAGGGATTGTCAGCGGATGGTTTATATAATCAAATGTTGTGCCAATAGATCTGTTCATGGCATATTGTACACATAAAATAGATATGATAAGCTTCCAATATTCACTACTATAAAATACTAAAAACCAAAACTTTGTTAGTTTTATCTCAAACAATCAGATAATGTATACTGTAGGCATACCGTATCTGATATGGAAGAGGGTGACAAAAAAAACGCATAGGCCTCCATTAGGACATACACGCATGGCCATATTAATTGTCAATAACAAAATTGGACAGAGAAAAACAAATGTCCACTTAAACTTCAAAAAAAAAAATGAGACCAGATCACAAGTCTAGTCTCTAACCCCCATCCATAAAATCAAGCCAAGGGATACCTCTGTGGCTGTTACGAGCCGTCGAAAATAGCAACGCAGATTTTCCAATTGTTTTATAGAGACAAGAAGCAATGGAACTTAACAAATAACAAAAGCCTGTGCGACTTCCTTTTGCAAGTGAAGGTGACATTGCGCATAGAATGACATGCAGTTCCACAGCAGCAGCATAGCTACCGTGGGAACCGGACGGCTGCAATTCTGTGCGTTGTTCTCGCGCCTTGCTCTTCTCACACGACTCTGGCGTGGAAACCACACCGTTATAGCTTCACTAGCCTGGGAGTCCTACACATATAGACCGATCCGTGATACTCTAACCACCATGTCTTTTCAAAGTGAAGCAGTTTCGGTTTGTCCACAAGTTCCCACGAACTCAACTGTACATTTGGTGCATGTACCCACTGTGATGACTCATTATGTTGTGTTCAGTTAAAGGGGCCTATATCTGATACACAGGCATAATTTCTCACTACCAGACTCGCTCAAGGAACATGTATATAGTCTACAAACAATGTTTTTTAAACTCATAACTTTATTGGCTATGTTAGTAATTCAGGGAAGGTGGAGCAGAGCGTTGTATCTGCCGTCGCTTTGATTGGACTGATAATGTCAACATCATACTTTCAACATTTTAGCTAGCCAAGCAGTCATAATCACGAATCACGTTAACAATCTACTGGCAAATCCTTTTCAATACATGTCATATGAAGAGCAATTATAGATAAAAGGTATCGGTGCTCATCAGCCACTGGACAAACATTACACAACAAATTGGAAATCGCTTATGCAACAATACGTGGTTTGGTGGGAATCAGTGACTAACTGCAAGTGTGGCAAAGCAATCACTATTTTGCTTCCCCTGCCTGTTATTCGGGTCTCTTTAACAAGCTTAAAAGCATAAACATTCACACGCAAAACCATGGGCCAGAAAAGGTTGAATTCATTGGCCATGCTGTCAATCCAGCATGACTTCTGCTGCATTCAAAACAACTGGAAACTCGGAACTGTGAAATCTCAGACTTCAATGAGTTCAAGTCAACTGGGAACTCAGAAAAAAACCTATCTCCGACTGAGAAAGTACGTTTTGAACGGTCATCCAACTCGGAATTCCAAGTATTGTGTTCTTCTGCATAAATTATGTAATATGCCAGGAAGATATGTATATTGTAGCTAAGAAAGTAACACTAAGTGTATGTTGTGTAGTAAGCTGTTAGTAGCCCATGTGCCTCACCTAAATCATTTGGTCCCTTTCCCCCTCATAATTTAGCCTACTGTTCTGACTTGGTAGTGCACATGTAGCCTGTAACCTGTTTTAGAGAAATGTAATCATTGAATATTGTAAGAGCATTCATTGTCTGCTTATATGCCCCCTTTATTTATGCCATGGCTCTGACTTGGTGTACAGGGAGAATACTGTAAGAATGGCCCATGTTCTGAATTTTGTCGCTGTACATTTCAAAAGTGCTCAACAAATAGTTATATTGACTACGTCCGTCTCATTAATGTCTTAATGTCTTAATGTCTTAATTACGGTTTGTCTCTTATCCACTCATCGTCCCCTTATGCTGTTGTTTGTACATATGAATTGTGAGTAGAAACCACATTTGTTTAAGCAAGGCAGCAATATCAGCTATGTTTTTTTAAAGGCAGTAAATGAGGCTGAATGAATGGTGCCCCTAACAGTGGGCACCGTTTGTCACCATTATCGTGCAATTCATGTATTGTTTAGTGTTGTGTTGGGTAGTGTCTTTGCTTGCATGCATCTAAAACATTTTTGGGAAGTTTGCCCTACCAAGATTTACATGCTAAAATCATCACTTGATGTTCTCATAATAACGATTAAGCTGATAATAAATTCACATAACAGAAAAACCCTAGATGAATTGTTGAATCATTCAACATATGTGGTGTTTACAAGTGTGTGTTACTCGTCACACTGCACACATTTCCATTTACTTGTACCATAGCTGAGAGAAGCAGAGTGCATTTTGATAGCACACATCACTAAGGTGCAGCCCTTAAAGGCCTTCCCACACTGTATGTCAGATTCAGTCTTTTACGATTATTACATGTCACACTACGCAATGTTACCAAAATAAAATCTTGATATAAACCTGGCCAGATTGTACAACTTTCTTCAGTTCTGTCGTCACATTCTGCGATTGGCTTGCGAGCCTACGTCAGCCGACATAAGCTACGTAAACTGCAGCTGAGTATTTGATCTGCGGATAGCAGCGCAACCCTGACAAGTGAGTTCGGAAAGACTGAAAGTATGCAACAATTTCTACGATTTTACTGAGTTTACAGTTCATATAAGGAAATCTGGTGTGACCACCATTTGCCTCATGGAGCATAATATCTCCTTCACGTAGAGTTGATCCTGCTGTTGATTGTGGCCTGTGGAATGTTGTCCCTCTTCAATGGCTGTGCGAAGTTTCTGGATATTGGCGGGAACTGGAACAAGCTGTCGTACACGTCGATCCAGAGCATCCCAAACATGCTCAATGGATGACATGTCTGGTGAATATGCAGGCCATGGAAGAACTGGGACATTTGCAGCTTTCAGGAATTGTGTACAGATCCTTGCGACATGGGCCGTGCATTATCATGCTGAAACACGAGATGATAGCGGCGTGTTCCAATGGACCTCAGGATCTCATCACAGTATCTCTGTGCATTCAAATTGCCATCAATAAATGTAATTGTGTTCGTTGTCCGTAGCTTATGCCTACCCATACCATAACTCCACCGCCCCATGAGGCACTCTGTTCACAATGTTGACATCAGCAAACCGCTCGTCCACCCAACGCCATACATGTGGTGTGCAGTAGTGAGGCCTGTTGGACGTATTGCCAAATTCTATAAAACAATGTTGGAGGCAGCTTATGGTAGAGAAATTAACAATGCTGTCACATACCAAGTGCACTTTCTCTCAAAACTCCAGACATCTGTAGCATTGTGTTGTGTGACAAAACTGCACATTTTAGAGTGGCCTTTTATTATACCCAGCACAAGGTGCACCTGTGTAATGATCATGCTGTTTAATCACCTTCTTGATACGCCAAACCTGTCAGGTGGATGGATTTTCTTGGCAAAGGAGAAATACTCACTAACAGGGATGTAAACAAATTTGTGTACAACATTTGAGAGTATA
Organism: Oncorhynchus keta; assembly: GCF_023373465.1. Taxonomy (NCBI): domain Eukaryota; kingdom Metazoa; phylum Chordata; class Actinopteri; order Salmoniformes; family Salmonidae; genus Oncorhynchus; species Oncorhynchus keta. The sequence continues at coordinate 44,853,523 of NC_068429.1, forward strand.
CGTTTTTTGTGTGTATGGAACATTTCTGGGATCTTTTATTTCAGCTCATGAAACATGGGACCAACACTTCACATGTTGCGTTTATATTTTTGTTCAGTGTATATTGGAAATAGTTTTCATATGTAAGATTTATGCAGTGGGGCAAAAAAGTATTTAGTCAGCCACCAATTGTGCAAGTTCTCCCACTTAAAAAGATGAGAGAGGACTGTAATGTTCATCATAGGTACACTTCAACTATGACAGACAAAATGAGAATAAAAATCCAGGAAATCACATTGTAGGATTTTTAATGAATTAATTTGCAAATTATGGTAGAAAATAAGTATTTGGTCAATAACAAAAATGTATCTCAATACTTTGTTATATACCCTTTGTTGGCAATGACAGAGGTCAAACGTTTTCTGTAAGTCTTCACAAGGTTTTCACACACTGTTGCTGGTATTTTGGCCCATTCCTCCATGCAGATCTCCTCTAGAGCAGTGATGTTTTGGGGCTGTTGCTGGGCAACACGGACTTTCAACTCCCTCCAAAGATTTTCTATGGGGTTGAGATCTGGAGACTGGCTAGGCCACTCCAGGACCTTGAAATGCTTCTTACGAAGCCACTGCTTCGTTTCCCGGGCGGTGTGTTTGGGATCATTGTCATGCTGAAAGACCCAGCCATGTTTCATCTTCAATGCCCTTGCTGATGGAAGGAGGTTTTCACTCAAAATCTCACAATACATGGCCCCATTCATTCTTTCCTTTACACAGATCAGTCGTCCTGGTCCCTTTGCAGAAAAACAGCCCAAAGCATGATGTTTCCACCCCCATGCTTCACAGTAGGTATGGTGTTCTTTGGATGCAACTCAGCATTCTTTGTCCTCGAAACACGACGAGTTGAGTTTTTACCAAAAAGTTATATTTTGGTTTCATCTGACCATATGACATTCTCCCAATCTTCTCCTGGATCATCCAAATGCTCTCTAGCAAACTTCAGACTGGCCCGGACATGTACTGTAGTGTTAGCTAGCTACATAGCTGTCTTTGCTGTCTTCGTATCCAAGATAATTGTGTAGTTTAGAGTGTGTAGTCTTAGAGTGATTATCTTAATTTACCGAGGTTAGCTAGCCAGCTATTTGTCGTCCTTATCGTAGGAGACTCTGCTAGCTAGCCAACAGCTAACAGCTAACAGCTAGCCAACGTCTACTGAATAGAACTCAACAACCCGGTCGCATTCACAGGTAGTATCACATTTTCATTTCATTTCATTACAGTACAACGGTTTGATTTGTTTGATCGTAGCTAGCTACATAGCTAGCTACATAGCCGTCTTTGTATCAAAGATAATTGTGTAGTCTAGAGCGATTTTCTAGGTTAGCTAGCCAGCTATTGTCATTCTTTTAACGCAACGTAACGTAAACAACACTGCTAGCTAGCCAGCTAGCCCCCGAATAGCAGAACTGCAGAAACTATTACACTCAACGGAACGACTTGATTAGTGTAGTGTCAACAACGCAGCCACTGCCAGCTAGCCTACTTCAGCAGTACTGTATCATTTTAGTCAATAAGATTCTTGCTACGTAAGCTTAACTTTCTGAACATTCGAGACGTGTAGTCCACTTGTCATTCCAATCTCCTTTGCATTAGCGTAGCCTCTTCTGTAGCCTGTCAACTATGTGTCTGTCTATCCCTATTCTCTCCTCTCTGCACAGACCAGACAAACGCTCCACACCGCGTGGCCGCGGCCACCCTAATCTGGTGGTCCCAGCGCGCACGACCCACGTGGAGTTCCAGGTCTCCAGTAGCCTCTGGAACTGCCGATCTGCGGCCAACAAGGCAGAGTTCATCTCAGCCTATGCCTCCCTCCAGTCCCTCGACTTCTTGGCACTGACGGAAACATGGATCACCACAGACAACACTGCTACTCCTACTGCTCTCTCTTCGTCCGCCCACGTGTTCTAGCACACCCCGAGAGCTTCTGGTCAGCGGGGTGGTGGCACCGGGATCCTCATCTCTCCCAAGTGGTCATTCTCTCTTTCTCCCCTTACCCATCTGTCTATCGCCTCCTTTGAATTCCATGCTGTCACAGTTACCAGCCCTTTCAAGCTTAACATCCTTATCATTTATCGCCCTCCAGGTTCCCTCGGAGAGTTCATCAATGAGCTTGATACCTTGATAAGCTCCTTTCCTGAGGACGGCTCACCTCTCACAGTGCTGGGCGACTTTAACCTCCCCACGTCTACCTTTGACTCATTCCTCTCTGCCTCCTTCTTTCCACTCCTCTCCTCTTTTGACCTCACCCTCTCACCTTCCCCCCTACTCACAAGGCAGGCAATACGCTCGACCTCATCTTTACTAGATGCTGTTCTTCCACTAACCTCATTGCAACTCTCCTCCAAGTCTCCGACCACTACCTTGTATCCTTTTCCCTCTCGCTCTCATCTAACACCTCCCACACTGCCCCTACTCGGATGGTATCGCGCCATCCCAACCTTCGCTCTCTCTCCCCCGCTACTCTCTCCTCTTCCATCCTATCATCTCTTCCCTCTGCTCAAACCTTCTCCATCCTGATTCTGCCTCCTCAACCCTCCTCTCCTCCCTTTCTGCATCCTTTGACTCTCTATGTCCCCTATCCTCCAGGCCGGCTCGGTCCTCCCCTCCCGCCCCGTGGCTCGACGACTCATTGCGAGCTCACAGAACAGGGCTCCGGGCAGCCGAGCGGAAATGGAGGAAAACTCGCCTCCCTGCGGGCCTGGCATCATTTCACTCCCTCCTCTCTACATTTTACTCCTCTGTCTCTGCTGCTAAAGCCATTTTCTACCACTCTAAATTCCAAGCATCTGCCTCTAACCCTAGGAAGCTCTTTGCCACCTTCTCCCTCCTGAATCCTCCCCCCCCCTCCTCCCTCTCTGCAGATGACTTCGTCAACCATTTTGAAAAGAAGGTTGACGACATCCGATCCTCATTTGCTAAGTCAAACGGCACCGCTGGTTCTGCTCACACTGCCCTACCCTGTGCTCTGACCTCTTTCTCCCCTCTCTCTCCAGATGAAATCTCGCGTCTTGTGACGGCCGGCCGCCCAACAACCTGCCCGCTTGACCCTATCCCCTCCTCTCTTCTCCAGACCATTTCCGGAGACCTTCTCCCTTACCTCACCTCGCTCATCAACTCATCCCTGACCGCTGGCTACGTCCCTTCCGTCTTCAAGAGAGCGAGAGTTGCACCCCTTCTGAAAAAACCTACACTCGATCCCTCCGATGTCAACAACTACAGACCAGTATCCCTTCTTTCTTTTCTCTCCAAAACTCTTGAACGTGCCGTCCTTGGCCAGCTCTCCCGCTATCTCTCTCTGAATGACCTTCTTGATCCAAATCAGTCAGGTTTCAAGACTAGTCATTCAACTGAGACTGCTCTTCTCTGTATCACGGAGGCGCTCCGCACCGCTAAAGCTAACTCTCTCTCCTCTGCTCTCATCCTTCTAGACCTATCGGCTGCCTTCGATACTGTGAACCATCAGATCCTCCTCTCCACCCTCTCCGAGTTGGGCATCTGCGGCGCGGCCCACGCTTGGATTGCGTCCTACCTGACAGGTCGCTCCTACCAGGTGGCGTGGCGAGAATCTGTCTCCTCACCACGCGCTCTCACCACTGGTGTCCCCAGGGCTCTGTTCTAGGCCCTCTCCTATTCTCGCTATACACCAAGTCACTTGGCTCTTTCATAACCTCACATGGTCTCTCCTATCATTGCTATGCAGACGACACACAATTAATCTTCTCCTTTCCCCCTTCTGATGACCAGGTGGCGAATCGCATCTCTGCATGTCTGGCAGACATATCAGTGTGGATGACGGATCACCACCTCAAGCTGAACCTCGGCAAGACGGAGCTGCTCTACCTCCCGGGGAAGGACTGCCCGTTCCATGATCTCGCCATCACGGTTGACAACTCCATTGTGTCCTCCTCCCAGAGCGCTAAGAACCTTGCCGTGATCCTGGACAACACCCTGTCGTTCTCAACTAACATCAAGGCGGTGGCCCGTTCCTGTAGGTTCATGCTCTACAACATCCGCAGAGTTCGACCCTGCCTCACACAGGAAGCGGTGCAGGTCCTAATCCAGGCACTTGTCATCTCCCGTCTGGATTACTGCAACTCGCTGTTGGCTGGGCTCCCTGCCTGTGCCATTAAACCCCTACAACTCATCCAGAACGCCGCAGCCCGTCTGGTGTTCAACCTTCCCAAGTTCTCTCACGTCACCCCGCTCCTCCGCTCTCTCCACTGGCTTCCAGTTGAAGCTCGCATCCGCTACAAGACCATGGTGCTTGCCTACGGAGCTGTGAGGGGAACGGCACCTCAGTACCTCCAGGCTCTGATCAGGCCCTACACCCAAACAAGGGCACTGCGTTCATCCACCTCTGGCCTGCTCGCCTCCCTACCACTGAGGAAGTACAGTTCCCGCTCAGCCCAGTCAAAACTGTTCGCTGCTCTGGCCCCCAATGGTGGAACAAACTCCCTCACGACGCCAGGACAGCGGAGTCAATCACCACCTTCCGGAGACACCTGAAACCCCACCTCTTTAAGGAATACCTAGGATAGGATAAGTAATCCTTCTCACCCCCCTTTAAGATTTAGATGCACTATTGTAAAGTGACTGTTCTACTGGATGTCATAAGGTGAATGCACCAATTTGTAAGTCGCTCTGGATAAGAGCGTCTGCTAAATGACTTAAATGTAAATGTAAATGTACTGGCTTAAGCAGGGGGACATGTCTGGCACTGCAGGATTTGAGTCCCTGGCGGCGAAGTGTGTTACTAATGGTAGGCTTTGTTACTTTGGTCCCAGTTCTCACTAGGTCCGCCCGTGTGGTTCTGGGATTTTTGCTCAGCGTTCTTGTGATCATTTTGACTCCACGGGGTGAGATCTTGCGTGGAGCCCCAGATCAAGGGAGATTATCAGTGGTCTTGTTGTCACGATCGTCGTAAGAAGAGGACCAAAGCGCAGCGCGGTGTGAATGCATCATTTAATAGATGACAAAAAACACGAAGTAAACTGTACAATAACAATAAACAAATAACGACCGTGACGCTATCATAGGAATTGTGCTGACACAAGCAACTAACATAGACAATCACCCACAAACAAACAGTGAAACCCAGGCTACCTAAGTATGATTCTCAATCAGAGACAACTAATGACACCTGCCTCTGATTGAGAACCATACTAGGCCGAAACATAGAAAAACAAACAGACTGCCCACCCCAACTCACGCCCTGACCATACTAAATAACGACAAAACAAAGGAAATACATGGTCAGAACGTGACAGTACCCCCCCCAAAGGTGCAAAACCTGAACCTATAGGGGAGGGTCTGGGTGGGCGTCTGTCCACGGTGGTGGCTCTGGCGCGGGACGTGGACCCCACTTCAACACAGTCTTTCTCCGCCTCATTGTCCGCCTCCGTGGCATCCTAAACACGGCGACCCTCGCCGCTGACCTCGGACTGGGTCCCGAATGGACGGGAGATTCCAGCAGCGCCGGGGTGAAGGATGACTCCGGCAGCGCTGGACAGGCGGGAGACTCCAGCAGCGCCGGACAGGCGGGAGGCTCCAGCAGCGCCGGAGAGGAGGGAGACTCCAGCAGCGTCGGACAGGCGGGAGACTCCGGCAGCGCCGGAGAGGAAGGAGGCTCCGGCGCCTCTGGACTGAGGGGCTCTGGCGCCTCTGGACTGAGGGCGGAAGCTCTGGCAGCGCTGGACGGAGGAGCTCTGTAGGGATGAGACGGAGAGACAGCCTGGTGCGGGGGGCTGCCACCGGAGGGCTGGTGCGTGGAGGTGTTACTGGATAGACGGGACCGTGCAGGTGCACTGGAGCTCTTGAGCACCGAGCCTGCCCAACCTTACCTGGTTTAATGCTCCCGGTCGCCCTGCCAGTGCGGCGAGGTGGAATAGCCCGCACTGGGCTGTGCAGGCGAACCGGGGACACCATGCATAAGGCTGGTGCCATGTATGCCGGCCCAAGGAGACGCACTGGAGACCAGATGCGTAGAGCCGGCTTCATGGCACCTGGCTCGATGCCCACTCTAGCCCGGCCAATGCGAGGAGCTGGTATGTACCGCACCGGGCTATGCACCCGCACTGGGGACACCGTGCGCTCCATAGCATAACACGGTGCCTGCCCGGTCTCTCTCGCCCTCCGGTAAGCACAGGACGTTGGCGCAGGTCTCCTACCTGGCTTCGCCACACTTCCTGTGTACCCCCTCCAACATTTTTGGGGCTGACTCTCGGGCTTCCATCCATGCCGCCGTGCTGCCCCCTCATACCAGCGCTTCTCCGCCTTCAGTGCCTCCAGCTCTTCCTTGGGGCGTCGATATTCTCCTGGCTGTGTCCATTTCTGTCCAACTCGTCCTCCCATGTCCATTCCTCCTTGCGCTGCTCCTGCTGCCGCTGCCTGTCACCAAGCCGCTTGGTCCTTGGTTGGTGGATGATTCTGTCACGATCGTCATAAGAAGCGGACCAAAGCGCAGTGTGGTGTGAATGCATAATTTAATAGATGACAAAAACACAAAGTAAACTGTACAAAAACAATAAACAAATAACGACCGTGAAGCTATCATAGGAACTGTGCTGACACAAGCAACTAACATAGACAATCACCCACAAACAAACAGTGAAACCCAGGATCCCTAAGTATGATTCTCAATCAGAGACAACTAATGACACCTGCCTCTGATTGAGAACCATACTAGGCCGAAACATAGAAATCCCAAAATCATAGAAAAACAAACAGACTGCCCACCCCAACTCACGCCCTGACCATACTAAACAAAGGAAATAAAAGGTCAGAACGTGACACTTGTATGTCTTCCATTTCCTAATAATTGCTCCCACAGTTGATTTCTTCAAACCAAGCTGCTTACCTATTGCAGATTCAGTCTCCCCAGCCTGGTGCAGGTCTACAATTTTGTTTCTGGTGTCCTTTGACAGCTCTTTGGTCTTGGCCATAGTGGAGTTTGGAGTGTGACTGTTTGAGGTTGTGGACAGGTGTCTTTTATACTGATAACAAGTTCAAACAGGTGCCATTAATACAGGTAACGAGTGGAGGACAGAGTAGCCTCTTAAAGAAGAAGTTACAGGTCTGTGAGAGCCAGAAATCTTGTTTGAAGGTGACCAAATACTTATTTTCCACCATAATTTGCAAATAAATTCATTAAAAATCCTACAATGTGATTTTCTGGATTTTTTCTTCTCATTTTGTCTGTTACAGGCCTCTCTCATCTTTTTAAGTGGGAGAACTTGCACAATTGGTGGCTGACTAAAAACTTTTTTGCCCCACTGTATGTCTGAACAGAATCATATAAGCTTCCCAAAAATAACCCAATCATTGTGATAGAATGTTCATTTAGTTTGGAAATGTTGTGCATTTATCAAAATCCAGTCAGATGTGTCATGTTAATAAGATTATTAGGGAACTAGTTTTTCTTGCAATGCATGTAAATGTTTAAATCAAACTATTATATTAATCTGACTATTCATGAAAATAATCTTATTGTGTGCGATCTAAGTGCTAGCCGTGTTCCTATTCGTCTGTCACCGCGATCGACTCGTAACACCAGCCAAACTACTCGATAAATGCTCATCATTTCGGACACTGACAGAACTTAGTCGGAGCCTACGACCATATTTTTTTTTTAATTGAATTTATTTAACTAAGCAAGTCAGTTAAGAACAAATTCTTATTTTCAATGAAGGCCTAGTGGGTTACCTGCCTTGTTCAGGGGCAGAAGGACAGATTTTTACCTTGTCAGCTCGGGGATTTGATCTTGCAACCTTTCGGTTACAAGTCACTAGGCTACCTGCCGTACTTAGTGGTACTTAATCCACAGACCTAGACCCTGTCAAACATGAACGAGCCAAGACATCCGACAATTTTCCCACAAAGTAAACATTTTGTCTGGGACAGCACAATCATAAGCATAAGATGACTAAACTGGTACAGTCTGCAGGCCTTTAGTTCTTGTTGAGACAGAACCAGGGGCACAAGTTTGGTTTTAGAAGTGGGGGGACATATTTAAAAAATATATATTATTATATACATTTTTAGGGAGTAGATCAGCTTTAATATTGCAGAAAGATTGTGGCTTCCCAGAATGTAATTGTCTGCCTTACCCCCCCTATATATTTTATATAGGTAATATATATACGCCTAAGACAGCGCTACAGGGAGACAGGACGGACAGCTGATCGTCCTCGCAGTGGCAGACCACGTGTAACAACACCTGCACAAGATCGGTACAGCTCGACCTCCCGGGTGGCGCAGTGGTTAAGGGCGCTGTACTGCAGCGCCAGCTGTGCCATTAGAGTCCATGGGTTTGCGCCCAGGCTCTGTCGTAACCGGCCACGACCGGGAGGTCCGTGGAGCGACGCACAATTGGCCTAGCGTCGTCCGGGTTAGGGAGGGCTTGGTCGGTAGGGATGTCCTTGTCTCATTGCTCACCAGCGGCTCCTGTGGCAGGCCGGGCGCAGTGCGCGCTAACCAAGGTTGCCAGGTGCGGCTGGCTTCCGGGTTGGATGCACGCTGTGTTAAGAAGCAGTACGGCTGGTTGGGTTGTGTATCGGAGGACGCATGACTTTCAACCTTCGTCTCCCCCGAGCCCGTACGGGAGTTGTAGCGATGAGACAAGATAGTAGCTACTACAACAATTGGATACCGCGAAATTGGGGAGAAAAAGGGGTAAAAATATAAAATAAAATAAAAAGATCGGTACAGCTGAACATCACACCTGCGGGATAGGTACAGAGTGGCAACAACAACTGCCCGAGTTACATCAGGAATGCACAATCTCTCCATCAGCGCTCACACTGTCAGCAATAGGCTGAGAGAGGCTGGACTGAGGGCTTGTAGGCCTGTTGTAAGGCAGTTCCTCACCAGACATCACCGGCACAAACCCACCGTCGCTGGACCAGACTTCACTCAAGAGTCACGGTTTTGTCTCACCAGGGGTGATTGTCGGATTCGCGTTTATCGTCGAAGGAATGAGCGTTACACTGAGGCCTGTACTCTAGAGTGGGATCGATTTGGAAATGGAGGGTCCGTCACGGTCTGGGGCGGTGTGTCACAGCATCATCGGACTAAGCTTGTTGTCAATGCAGGCAATCTCAACGCTGTGCATTACAGGGAAGACTGTAATGTGGTACCCTTCCTGCAGGCTCATCCTGACATGACCCTCCAGCATGACAATGCCACCAGCCATATTGCTCCTTCTGTGTGTGATTTCCTGCAAGACAGGAATGTCAGTGTTCTGCCATGGCCAGTGAAGAGCCCAGATCTCAATCCCATTGAGCATGTCTGGGACCTGTTGGATGGGAGGGTGATGGCTAGGGCCATTCCCCCCAGAAATGTCTGAGAACTGGCAGGTCCCTTGGTAGAGGAGTGGGGTAACAGCTCAGAACTGGCAAATCTGGTGCAGTCCATGAGGAGGAGATGCACTGCAGTACTTAATGCAGCTGGTGGCCACACCAGATACTGACTGTTACTTTTGACCCTCCCTTTGTTATTTTGACCCTCCCAGGGACTTATTATTCCATTTCTGTTAGTCACATGTCTGTGGAACTTGTTCAGTTTATGTTTCAGTTGTTGAATCTTGTTATGTTCATACAAATATATACACATGTTAAGTTTGCTGAAAATAAACGCAGCTGACAGTGAGAGAACGTTTCTTTTTTTGCTGAGTTTATATACATTTTACAGTATTTATCTTTTGTTTGTTTTTAGTCCCATCCTTCAGCTCTACTCAACCCCTCCCATCTATCTCTGAACTGTCACGCCCTGGCCATAGAGAGGCTTTTTATTCTCTATTTTGGTTAGGCCAGGGTGTGACTAGGGTGGGCATTCTATGTCCTTTTTTCTATGTTTTGTATTTCTATGTCTTGGCCTGGTATGGTTCTCAATCAGGGACAGCTGTCTGGTACCTTTTTCCCCCACCGGTTTTGTGGGAAGTTAACTTTGTCTTTGTTCAGTGCACATAGCCCAAAGCTTCACGGTTTGGTTTATGTTCTTCATTTGTCAGCGTCATTTTGAATAAAGAAAAAATGTACGCTTACCATGGTGCACCTTGGTCCAGTCCTTCAGCCAGCCGTGACATGAACACCATCCAGGTTTCTTGCTGTGATGTTTCACAAAACATCTGAACCTTTCTATTTTCAGAGATTCTAAATAGTGTAAATAAAAAACATTTTGTTTTGCTGAGAGTATTATTAATTATTGATCGATTAACTATAACATTTTAAATCACCCAGCAGTGCTATTTACATAGGGGGACATAACTTGGAAGGGGGCTTGGGGGTCCTCACATTTTTGGGGGAATATTAAGCATGTTTCCTTCAATTCTACAAAATTTAATATGTCCCAGGCCCTTCTAGCCAACTCTATTTAGAACAGCAAAAAGTAAGCAAAAATGCCCATAGTCATCAAGTTAGGTAAGATATTATTTAATATGTTTAAGTGTTTTATAAGACTGAACTAGGTACATAATATGGTGCATTTGGAAAGTATTCAGACCCCTTGACTTTTTCCACACTTTCTTACATTACAGTCTTATTCTAAAAAAAAAAATCCTCATCAATCTATAGACAATACCCTATAATCAGAAAGCAAAAACAGTTTTTTAGAAATTTTTGCTAATTTATGAAAAAACCCGGAAATATCACATTTACATAAATATTCAGACCCTTTACTCAGTACTTTTTTGAAGTACCTTTGGCAGCGATTACAGACTTGAGATCCTGTTAAGATCTGTCAGGTTGGATGGGGGGTCAATGTAAATAGTCCGCGTGGCCATTTGATTAATTGTTCAGCAGTCTTACGGCTTTGCAGTTGAAGCTGTTAAGAAGCCTTTTGGTCCTAGACTCCGTTACCATTTGCCGTGCGGTAGCAGAGAGAACAGTGTATGACCTGGGTGACTGGAGTCTGACAATTTTTTGGGCCTTCCTCTGACACAGCCGCACAGAAATTGTCAGGTCTCTCCAGAGATGTTCGATCGGGTTCAAGTCCGGGCTCTGGCTGGGCCACTCAAGGACATTCAGAGACTTGTCCTGAAGCCACTCCAGCGTTGTCTTGGCTGTGTGTTTAGGGTCATTGTCCTGTTGGAAGGTGAACTTTCATCCCAGTCTGAGGTCCTGAGCACTCTGGGGCAGGTGTTCACCAAGGAACTCTATGTACTTTGCTCCATTCATCTTTCCCTCAATCTTGACTAGTCTCCCAGTCCCTGCCGCTGAAAAACATCCCCACAGCATGATGCTGCCACCACCATGCTTCACCGTGAGGATGGTGCCAGGTTTCATCCGGACGTGACACTTGGCATTCAGGCCAAAGAGTTCAATCTTGGTTTCATCAGACCAGAGAATGTTGTTTCCCATGGTCTGAGAGTCTAAGTCGAAGCGGGCTGTTGTGTGCCTTTTACTGAGGAGTGGCTTCCGTCTGGCCACTCTACCATAAAAGGCCTGATTGGTGGAGTGCTGCAGAGATGGTTGTCCTTCTGGAAGGCTCTCCCATCTCCACAGAGGAACTCTAGACCTTTGTCATAGTGACCATCAGGTTCTTGGTCACCTCCCTGACCAAGACCCTTCTCCCTCAATTGCTAATTTAGACTGGGCGGCCAGCTCTAGGAAGAGTCTTGGTGGTTCCAAACTTCTTCCATTTAAGAATGATGAAGGCCACTGTGTTCTTGGGGACCTTCAATGCTGCAGAAATATTTTGGTACCCTTCCCCAGATCTGTGCCTCGACACAATCCTGTCATGGAGCTCTACGAACAATTTCTTCGAATGCATGGCTTGATTTTTGCTCTGACATGCATTGTCAACTGTGGGACAAGTCTCTGAATGCATTTATTAGCCACTATAAATGCTAAATGATACAGTTTCTTCTGATAACAGTCTCCAGTGTCAACATTTCCAAGCAAACAAAAACATCTGTAGACACGCCGAGATAAAATAACAAGGCCACAACACATGCAAATATGTCCCTTTCTCTGTTTTACACCTCCAGCAGAATAATACCATTTCTAAGTGCATGATATTTAGTTTCAATGGCATATAGTACGTTCTATGGATGGTCTTAAACTGCAGTCATTTATGTCTGAGATTATATGAACATGACTGGGATTTCTAACATATCTGTTATATCCATTCATCATAATCAATCGCGTCTCCCAGGACTTCCTCACATTTTTGTTTTACCAGTCATCGGGAAAAGCCTCTACCAACCCTCGATACAGTTTGGAAATCAAATTTGGAGGTTTGTCAGACTGCCTTAAAATAGCATCTGTCTTTGTCCAGTGTTCGCTGGACAGAGAGAATAAAGTGTTGTATCTGCAAAAATTCACCTCACCTTTGTCACAGACTGGTCTTCCCTGGCCGCCTGACCCTGCTGAGACCCCTGTAACCATCTGTTCCTCCTAAAAATGCGGCATGACAAAGAATTACCTTGGTGTACATTTCTACATTATATTATCCAAGAATATAATAAATGGTTCAACAATTGAAATTACCATTATTCTCAGATCCCAGACTGTAGCTTTAAGCTTAAACTGATGTTCTATATCTACTGTAGAATTACCCATAAATTCAAAATGGAAATTTGTATCATTCACTGAATATACTGCCAAATTCTCCTGTGCTCCGTAGACTGGTCTTCCCTGGCTGTCTGACCCTGATGGGGATTTTCCCACTCCTAAAAGGTAGGCTATAAAAATACCTCAAGAGTAAGTGCAAGTCTCTCCAACTATGCTCTCTTCAAACTACATCTAGCATATTGGCTAATATAGCCCAGTAATACAATGTAAGGGCCATGTGATAATCTATGGTAATTTAACCTATTTCTTAAGGTATTTTTGAGCATTTTATATTGCCTATAGGGCACAAAATTGCTGAGACCATGGCAGGCAAATTAGCTAAAATGAGCTAAAATAACATTGCAGGACTGTGGTTGGGTTTGGGACCAGTTCTTGCGGTAGCAGGTGAGAGTCGAAGAGAAACCCAGCGGATGCGGGCTGGAGCGGGCTGAAGAAATTGGTCTCGCGCAGACCTCTACTGTGCACCATGACCGTGAAGATTGTAACATTAGAGCTGTTTTTTACTGACCGCGTTAGTGTGAAAAGTAGGCAATTAGCTAGCGAAACTGACAGATCAATACAGTTACATTTCCATACTGACTAATACAACTCACACTGCACTGACAAAACATCAGAATATCAATATCAATGGCCGATGGCTCCATCATTTGATTCAGCCGAAGGGATTTCCACCCTGTAGCACGTCTGTAGCCATGAAGTGCTTTGAAAGGCTGGCCATGGCTCACATCAACCCCATCATGCCAGAAACCCTAGACCCACTCCAATTCGCATACCGCCCCAACAGATCCACAGAGGACGCAATCTCAAACGCACTCCACACTGCCCTTTCCCACCTGGACAAAAGGAACACCTATGTGAGAATGTGGTTCATTAACTACAGCTCAACACCATAGTGCCCACAAAGCTCATTACTAAGCTAAGGACCCTGGGACTCAACACCTCCCTCTGCAACTGGATTTCCTGACAGTCCGCCCCAAGGTGGTAATGGTAGGCAACAACACATCTGCCACGCTGTTCCTCAACACTGGGGCCCCTCAGGAGTGCGTTCTTAGTCCCCTCCTGTACTCCCTGATCACCCACGACAGCTTGGCCAAGCTTGACTCCAACACCATAATTAAGTTTGCTGAAGACACAACAGTGTCCTGATCACCGACAATGATAAGATAGCCTATAGGGAGGAGGTCAGAGACCTGGCATTGTGGTGCCAGGACAACAACCTCTCCCTCAATGTGGGCAAGACAAAGGAGCTGATCATGGCCTATAGGAAAAGGAAGCCCAAGAAGGCCCTCATTAAGATCGACCGGGCTGAAGTTGAGAGTTTCAAGTTCCTTGGTGTCCACATCAGCAATGAAATATCATGGTCCAAACACCTCAAAAACAGTTGTGAAGGCAAGGGTCCCCAGATCCTCAAAAACTTCAACAGCTGCACCATCGAGAGCATCCTGAGAGGTTGCATCACCACCTGGTATGGCAACTGCTCAGCAACTGACTTAAGGCGCTACAGAGGGTAGTGCGTACAGCCCAGTACACCACTGGGGCCAAGCTTCCTGACATCCAGGACCTATATAAACTCAGCAAAAAAAGAAACGTCCTCTCACTGTCAACTACTTTTATTTTCATCTAACTTAACATGTGTAAATATTTGTATGAACATAACAAGATTCAACAACTGAGACATAAACTGAAGAAGTTCCAAAGACTTGTGACTAACAGAAATTGAATAATGTGTCCCTGAACAAAGGGGGGGTCAAAATCAAAAGTTACAGTCAGTATCCGGTGTAGCCCCCAGCTGCATTAAGTACTGCAGTGCATCTCCTCCTTATGGACTGCACCCCACTCTTCCACCAAGGCACCTGCAAGTTCCCGGACATTTCTGGGGGGAATGGCCCTAGCCCTCACCCTTCGATCCAACAGGTCCCAGACATAGTCAATGGGATTGAGATCCGGGCTCTTCGCTGGCTATGGCAGAACACTGACATTCCTGTCTTGCAGGAAAGCATGCACAGAACGAGCAGTTTGTCTGATGGCATTGTCATGTCAGGATGACCTCCAAATCGATCCCGCTCCAGAGTACAGGCCTCGGTGTAATGCTCATTCCTTCAACGATAAACGCAAATCTGACCATCACCCCTGTTAAGACGTTGTTGCCGGTCTTACAACAAGCCTACAAGCCCTCAGTTCAGCCTCTCTCAGCCTATTGCGGACAGTCTGAGCACTGATGGAGGGATTGTGCGTTCCTGGTGTAACTAGGGCAGTTGTTGTTGCCATCCTGTACCTGTCCCAAAGGTGTGATGTTCTGATGTACCAATCCTGTGCAGGTGTTGTTAAACTGTGAGGACGATCAGCTGTCCATCCTGTCTCCTTGTAGCACTGTCTTAGATGTCTCACAGTACAGACATTGCAATTTATTGCCCTGGCCACATTTGCAGTCCTCATGCCTCCTTGCAGAATTCCAAAGGCACATTCACGCAGATGAGCAGGGACCTGGGCATCTTTCTTTTGGTGTTTTTCAGTCAGTAGAAAGACCTCATTAGTCTCCTAAATTTTCATAATCTTTTTTGTAATCTGTTAGTGTCTAAATGACCGTTCCACAGGTGCATGTTCATTAATTGTTTATGGTTCATTGAACGAGCATGGGAAACAATGTTTAAACCCTTTACAATGAAGATCTGTGGAGTTGTTTGGATTTTTATTAATTATCTTTGAAAGACAGGGTCCTGAAAAAGGGCCGTTTCTTTTTTTGCTGAGTTTAGTATGTATAAGATAGAAGTAGAAGCCTAAGTTTTGTTGTCCATTCGTTTACTCCAATTAGGAGAAAGATGTTAGGGTTAGGGGAAAATAATAAAGGAAAATATATTTGAAAAAATATATATATTTACCATAAAATATATGGGGGGGGTTGGAAATAATGCAGACAATTACATTGATGGAAGCCACATTCTTTCTGCAATATTAAAGCTGATCTACTCCCTAAAGAAATATAATTATATATATAATAATATATATTTTTAAATATTACATTTACATTACATTTAAGTCATTTAGCAGACGCTCTTATCCAGAGCGACTTACAAATTGGTGCATTCACCTTATGACATCCAGTGGAACAGCCACTTTACAATAGTGCATCTAAAACTTTTAAGGGGGGTGAGAAGGATTACTTTATCCTATCCTAGGTATTCCTTAAAGAGGTGGGGTTTCAGGTGTCTCCGGAAGGTGGTGATTGACTCCGCTGTCCTGGCGTCGTGAGGGAGTTTGTTCCACCATTGGGGGGCCAGAGCAGCGAACAGTTTTGACTGGGCTGAGCGGGAACTGTACTTCCTCAGTGGTAGGGAGGCGAGCAGGCCAGAGGTGGATGAACGCAGTGCCCTTGTTTGGGTGTAGGGCCTGATCAGAGCCTGGAGGTACTGAGGTGCCGTTCCCCTCACAGCTCCGTAGGCAAGCACCATGGTCTTGTAGCGGATGCGAGCATCAACTGGAAGCCAGTGGAGAGAGCGGAGGAGCGGGGTGACGTGAGAGAACTTGGGAAGGTTGAACACCAGACGGGCTGCGGCGTTCTGGATGAGTTGTAGGGGTTTAATGGCACAGGCAGGGAGCCCAGCCAACAGCGAGTTGCAGTAATCCAGACGGGAGATGACAAGTGCCTGGATTAGGACCTGCGCCGCTTCCTGTGTGAGGCAGGGTCGTACTCTGCGGATGTTGTAGAGCATGAACCTACAGGAACGGGCCACCGCCTTGATGTTAGTTGAGAACGACAGGGTGTTGTCCAGGATCACGCCAAGGTTCTTAGCGCTCTGGGAGGAGGACACAATGGAGTTGTCAACCATGATGGCGAGATCATGGAACGGGCAGTCCTTCCCGGGAGGAAGAGCAGCTCCGTCTTGCCGAGGTTCAGCTTGAGGTGGTGATCCGTCATCCACACTGATATGTCTGCCAGACATGCAGAGATGCGATTCGCCACCTGGTCATCAGAAGGGGGAAAGGAGAAGATTAATTGTGTGTCGTCTGCATAGCAATGATAGGAGAGACCATGTGAGGTTATGACAGAGCCAAGTGACTTGGTGTATAGCGAGAATAGGAGAGGGCCTAGAACAGAGCCCTGGGGGACACCAGTGGTGAGAGCGCGTGGTGAGGAGACAGATTCTCGCCACGCCACCTGGTAGGAGCGACCTGTCAGGTAGGACGCAATCCAAGCGTGGGCCGCGCCGGAGATGCCCAACTCTGAGAGGGTGGAGAGGAGGATCTGATGGTTCACAGTATCGAAGGCAGACGATAGGTCTAGAAGGATGAGAGCAGAGGAGAGAGAGTTAGCTTTAGCAGTGCGGAGCGCCTCCGTGATACAGAGAAGAGCAGTCTCAGTTGAATGACTAGTCTTGAAACCTGACTGATTTGGATCAAGAAGGTCATTCTGAGAGAGATAGCGGGAGAGCTGGCCAAGGACGGCACGTTCAAGAGTTTTGGAGAGAAAAGAAAGAAGGGATACTGGTCTGTAGTTGTTGACATCGGAGGGATCGAGTGTAGGTTTTTTCAGAAGGGGTGCAACTCTCGCTCTCTTGAAGACGGAAGGGACGTAGCCAGCGGTCAGGGATGAGTTGATGAGCGAGGTGAGGTAAGGGAGAAGGTCTCCGGAAATGGTCTGGAGAAGAGAGGAGGGGATAGGGTCAAGCGGGCAGGTTGTTGGGCGGCCGGCCGTCACAAGACGCGAGATTTCATCTGGAGAGAGAGGGGAGAAAGAGGTCAGAGCACAGGGTAGGGCAGTGTGAGCAGAACCAGCGGTGTCGTTTGACTTAGCAAACAAGGATCGGATGTCGTCGACCTTCTTTTCAAAATGGTTGACAAAGTCATCTGCAGAGAGGGAGGAGGGGGAGGATTCAGGAGGGAGGAGAAGGTGGCAAAGAGCTTCCTAGGGTTAGAGGCAGATGCTTGGAATTTAGAGTGGTAGAAAGTGGCTTTAGCAGCAGAGACAGAGGAGGAAAATGTAGAGAGGAGGGAGTGAAAGGATGCCAGGTCCGCAGGGAGGCGAGTTTTCCTCCATTTCCGCTCGGCTGTTCTAAATATGCCCCCCACTTCTAAAATTAAACTTGTGCCCCTGGTTCTGTCTCAACACGAACTAAAGGCCTGCAGACTGTACCAGTTTACTCATCTTATGCCACGATTTTGCTGTCCCAGACAAAATGTTTACTTTGTGGGAAAATTGTCGGACGTCTTGGCTCGTTCATGTTTGACAGGTTCTAGGTCTGCCGATTAAGTACCACTAAGTATGGCAGGTAGCCTAGTGACTTGTAAAACGGAAAGGTTGCAAGATCAAATCCCCGAGCTGACAAGGTAAAAATCTGTCCTTCTACCCCTGAACAAGGCAGTTAACCCACTGTTCCTAGGCCGTCATTGAAAATAAGAATTTGTTCTTAGCTGACTTGCCTAGTTAAATAAAGGTAAAAATAAATACAATTAAATAAAAAGTATGGTCGTAGGCTCCAACTAAGTTCTGTCAGTGTCTGAAATGATGAGCATTTATTGAGTAGTGTGGCTGGTGTTACGAGCCGATCGCGGTGACAGACCAATAGGAACACGGCCAGCACTGAGACTGTGCACAATAAGGTGATTTTCATGAATAGTCAGATTAATATAATAGTTTGATTTAAACATTTACATGATTTGCAAGAAAAACTAGTTCCCTAATAATCTTGTTAACATGACACATCTGATGGGATTTTGATAAATGCACAACATTTCCAATTTAAATAAACATTCTATCACAGTGAATTCTCTTTGAAAGACAGGGTGCTGAAAAAGTGTTTTTTGTTGTTGCTGAATTTACTTGGCAGTGTCAGAGGAAGGCCCAAAAAATTGTCAATGACTCCAGTCACCCAAGTCATAGACTGTTCTCTCTGCTACCACACGGCAAGCGGTACCAGAGCTATTACTATTTACATTGCCTCCCCCTCTGTTTTTACACTGCTGTTACTCTCTGTTTATTATCTATGCATAGTCACTTTACAAATTACCTTGTGTAACCTGTACCCCTGCACATTGACTCGGTACAGGTACTCCCTGTATATAGCCTTGTTATTGTTATGTCATTTTACTTTAGTTTATTTAGTAAATATTTTCTTAACTCTATTTCTTGAACTGCATTGTTGGTTACGGGCTTGTAAGTGAGCATTTCACAGTAAGGTCTACACCTGTTGTATTCGGCGCAGGTGACAAAAATAAAAGCTAATGTAAGTCAACTTTTGGACAGCTCTCTTTCTCTCTCTAACGGTACATTAACTGGCAAAAGATTGCCACGTTCATGTACTTCTGAAATGGGACAAAACAAAGGCTACATGACATTTCCATACAAACAACTGATGTCAGATATTAATAATAGCCACCTCATATCGCTATCTGACAGATAACTAGAGGCTAGAGCTGACCTGGCTGTGGTAGCTACTCGCTAGCGTAGCTTTTTCATTCACCTCAGTTGAGAGGGGATTAAACATTAGCTAACATTGCATGTCAGTTACAATACTAGCTCAGCACTGCGAATAAACACTAGTTTCGTTTTTTTCTGTTAAGTTAAACAGCAGTTACCTTGCCAGCTACATCAGTCAACTAAAGAGTAGCCAGGTGCTGTTCTGCTACCATTTACAACTCAGTGAAAGAGCACAACCCTACACACTGAACCATGCTCAACTCTCCCATGCTGGTCCAGCCAGCATTCCTGAAGCTTTGCCTTCACACAGCCTGTCAGCCCGCTCTGTGTAGTGTCCGCATGGTCCTAAATCCAGTCAAAGAAACACTCCAAACAGCCTACCCAACCACTCGGAGGCATCCACATAGTCCCAAAGCACACTGTGCTGTGTGTTGTGTCACATTCCAATGCTAAAACTGGGGGGGAATTAAATGCAATTTTAGAATGTGGGGGGGACATGCCCCCCTTCCCCGGTGAAAGTTGCGCCCCTGGACAGAACGAATATCAAAATCAAATGCAGGCAATAATGATAACTTTGACCTTAGTACTCCTAGTTTTGGAAAATGTATTACATACATGACTTTGCAGTGTCTGTGGCATGTAGGCCTATTTTAGCAATATTTAATGGCATGGTACCAAATAGGCAGGCACCTTTAGACAATACTAAACCATTGCCCATGGTCATAGAGCTCCCCAAACTAGCCAGGAGAGATCCTAAACACCGCGGGAACATCTGTCTGCTAATCAGAAAGTGGTGTCTGGCCAGGTGGAAAACGTTTGCAAAGAACCCTGCAGGAGCCTTTCCCTGGCCAAGCTCTCCCAAACTGTGGCATTTGCTCTCCTCTTACTTGGCATGTCTAGGGCGCAGTTGAAGTCTGGAAAATGTTAAAACGCTATTTTCTTTCGATGAAGCCAACTGAAGCACTCAAACAGTAATATTGGATACATGTTTGGATTTAAAAAGTAAGGTATTGTTTTTTATCACGCCTTGTTTGCCCACCATACTCTCTAAAACGCTTTGACAAACAACTATTTGTTTTATTCAGAGTCAAACGTCATCTACTGGAATGAAATCTATTCAGTCGCTATTTCAACGCACACCACCATTCCTATAGTTATTAGTAGCATTTCCCCCAACACAAACCCGTGAGCAATCCGTGCATAAAGTAGAATCAGGGGTCTCCAGAGGATGAATGTGAATGTGTCAATGTTGTCGGGGATTGTAAGCGCACCTCTAATCTCCCATATTGGAGGCCCTCCGTCATTTCAAGAGGGTGTAGAGTCAGAGCAGCCAAAACAACAAAAGCAGCCTAGTGACCATTCCTACTTCTCAGACTTCTAAAAGGGCAGCGTCTGAACGGTCTATAATAAGATGGGGGGGTAAATAAAAATGTTTTTCTATTGCTGATAAACATTTTTTTTTCTTTCTCTACGACTGATAAGAAAACACAAAAGCGTGAGCTGCTATGTGTACAAACTGAAGCCAGCCAGGCAGGCTAGGCAGGCTGTTGTGTTGGGTTTTGGCGCCGAGGCCAGGGAGAATAGACAGGACGGGAGGAGCCCCTAGCCTCTACTGACTCACATCACAGGGAGTCTGTGGAGCGGGCTGTGACGTTTCAACAGAGGGAGGGGCTTCGGGAATCCAATTCATTACAGCACCACGTGTTCAAGGAGCGTGGGAAAGAGGCGAGCTTTTCTTCCCAGCAAAGAAAGAGCGAGGATCAAATAACAGTGCAGCAAAAGCTCTGCGAGCAGGCAGCTACTATACGCAACGCGGCCAGGGCTTGACAGAATCCTGCAACCCTACAAATAGCCTACTGCCAGGCGAGGCAGATGATTCCAAGAGGGCTGGAGAGCGCACGCCACCATAACAATATAATACTGTAGTGGGGCTAAATGCTTCAATTATGTTTATATACTTTACTATTGTGTTATTGACTGTACGTTTTTTTATTCCATGTGTAAACTATGTGTTGTTTTTGTCGCACTGCTTTGCTTTATCTTGGCCAGGTCGCAGTTGTAAATGAGAACTTGTTCTCAACTGGCCTGGATAAATAAAGGTGAAATACATTTTAAAAATACGAACCTACTATTCAGGGTTCATTGAAACATTATTTAAAACATGTCAAAGTTAAAAAATAGACAGACTAAATGGGACAGAGACCTCACAGTCAATTCGGTAAAAGCCATGAGAACGCGCCATGCATGCACTGTTTTAGATTATATTCCGATCCAAACACCAGCTTTCTCTACAAAAGAACAAACCCCGATTTGACCTAAATTCTCTCTTTCAACGAGTCTACTTTCTCTCTACTGAATGAGGCTCAGCCAGACATACTGATCACATTTTTGGGGGGGGGGGGGATTGCCAATGAACAATTATTGCTACTGTGAAGTAGAGGAAATCGCCTTCTAAAATGTAACGAATAAACTATTGGCCAAACTGTTGCCCGCTTGAAGTGCATTGCATTAACTCCTCTTT
Organism: Oncorhynchus keta; assembly: GCF_023373465.1. Lineage (NCBI taxonomy): Eukaryota > Metazoa > Chordata > Actinopteri > Salmoniformes > Salmonidae > Oncorhynchus > Oncorhynchus keta. Next base: position 44,875,063 of record NC_068429.1, read on the forward strand.
CCCCCGTGCAAATTGCGTCTAATTCATTATGAGGCAACATATTGGTTGCACTATTATTACATTGCATCTTAAAATTAGGGATTTTAGCATCACCTGCATTGGTCATAGCCAGACAGATACAATAAAGTCAAAACGTTTAATTTGGCTCTATACTCCAGCATTTTGGATTTGAAATAACATGGGTTATATGACGCAACAGTACAGAATGTCACCTTTTTATTTTAGGGTATTTTCATACATATCTGTTTTACCGTATAAATTAAAACACTTAATAGTCCCCAAATTCGAAGGCGTCATAAGTAATATACTTTTGGTAACATTTTATTTAACTAGGCTAGTCAGCAGCTACTTACAATGAACGACACATGTTTAACTTGTCAGGTCGGGGATTCGTGTCCTTCCTGTTACTTGCCCAACGCGCTAACCACTCGAGGTCGTTCAGTTCTAGTAAAGTAGTCAAAAGTTTTGTATTTTGGTCCCATATTCCTATCACGGAATGACTACAACAAGCTTGTGACAAACTTGTTGGATGCATTTGCAGTTGGTTTTGGTTGTGTTGTGTTCAATGTGTCCAATATAAATCAATTGTAAATAATGAATTGTGTCACGTTGGAGTCACTTTTTGAAGTCACACATGAATGTGGATGCTACCATCATTATGTAACGCATGAATGATCTTCAATAATGATCCGTAACGGAGTTACAAAATCATGCCCCCAAAATCATGCCCCCAAAATCATGCTTTTTACCTCTCACCATTACCAATAACAGCTGAGGTATAAAAAAAAATGGGGGTGGGGGGCATTCTAACGGGAGTATTGTCGTGTTGCAGTGGGGACACTAATGTGTGCAACACTCGTTCCTACCATGAAACTACAGTGCCCAGCATCTGCATTGATGATGAGATGTTGACCTTTAACAAACAATAGTTAAGCAACTGAAATGGTTTCACTGTTCAATCTGTGTCGTCTAAGATAAGAGACAGAACATGTATGAAACAGGTGTGGTATTTTCGCCTCGAACTTTCTCGCTCATCATTACATTTACATTTAACATTTACATTTAAGTCATTTAGCAGACGTTCTTATCCAGAGCGACTTACAAATTGGTGCATTCACCTTATGACATCCAGTGGAACAGCCACTTTACAATAGTGCATCTAAATCTTTTAAGGGGGGGGGTGAGAAGGATTACTTTATCCTGTCCTAGGTATTCCTTAAAGAGGTGGGGTTTCAGGTGTCTCCGGAAGGTGGTGATTGACTCCGCTGTCCTGGCGTCGTGAGGGAGTGTGTTCCACCATTGGGGAGCCAGAGCAGCGAACAGTTTTGACTGGGCTGAGCGGGAACTGTACTTCCTCAGTGGTAGGGAGGCGAGCAGGCCAGAGGTGGATGAACGCAGTGCCCTTGTTTGGGTGTAGGGCCTGATCAGAGCCTGGAGGTACTGAGGTGCCGTTCCCCTCACAGCTCCGTAGGCAAGCACCATGGTCTTGTAGCGGATGCGAGCTTCAACTGGAAGCCAGTGGAGATCATTATTATTATTATTATTATCATTATTCATGATACATTCACGATTATCTGTAATCATGGCAGTATCCACATGAATGCATAATTGTTAAGACACATATTTGATTCTTACTTACAATAAAAGTGACTCCAAAATGACAATTCATGATTTACCATTCATTTCTATTCAACACAACACCATTTGAAACACAAGCAAATCCAACTGCAAATGCATCCAACAAGTTTGTCGAGTCAAGAGCTTGATGGAGTCATTGTGTGCTAGGGACATGGGACCAGAATACTCAACTTTTGACTACTTTAAAACACTATAACACCGTCAAATGGTGGGATGCATAAAGCGCGTTCATTTATGAATGGTTCAACATTCTGTACCGTTGCCTCAAATAAAACATTTGATCTCAAATCCAACATGCTGGAATATAGAGCCAAATGAAACATTTTTGCTTCACTGCCCACATAAATATGTAGGGGAGTGTAGATGTCTATAGTGGCACCGTCATCGATTAACAGCTGGTTTACAGAAAAGCACATTTTTACTTTACAGAAGTCAAAACAAGACTATTTATGTACCATAACATTAGTCAACGGAAGCAACAAAAGCCTATATTATCTTGACGCTTGGTTATATAAATTGTGTGAGTTGAGTTCTGTGTTCATTTGTTTAGCATGGAGGGATAAAGCAGCTCACACCGCTGTTCACCAGGGACTGTAAGAGAAAAGGGGGCCAGGGGAGGGTTTGGGTTACCAGGTGACCTTGCCCCGGGGCTTGTGGGAAGAAGGAAAGACCCCCGAGCAGTCAGTCACATTGCACCACCAGTCACAGAGGTGGCACCATCACTATCCAAGTATGAGAAATGCCCCCAGTCGTCTTCGTCGAGCGATTTTGCATCATAGATTAGCCATTAGTCAAACTCCTCCCGTTGAAATGAACAATAAGATAAGAACAGAAATGGCCAAAACGTTGCGCAAAAGGAAGAAAAGTAAAACTACCTAAAACGTTCTTGTGGAACACCATCATCAGTGATGATGAAAGTTCTCTTTTTTATAAAACAACTGATTTGATATAGTAAAATGCAACATTTTATGCATAAAGGCCACATAATGTAGAACAGTATGACCCCCCTTGTCACTTAATGGAAAAGTAGTTAAAATCAAATGGGGTTTAAGATGAGGTGAAGAACTTAATGATATTTCTTTAAACATACGCCAGGTAAAAAAACCCTCCTCAGACAGTAGACCACAGTCTTAACCTGACCCAACCCTATGTAAGAAGTATTTCAACTCATAATAACATATGGCTTAAAAACGTTCATTATTTCCATTGTAATAACATAATAAACTACTCTGTAGAACATTGGGACGTACGAAACAGTCCAACAGAATATTTTCTGGGGGGGGCAGCAAATTAGGTGTGAAGACAGTAATCAGCAGAGTCGGCCTATTTCAGTCAGTGGCCATTTTGACTCCTACAAGATGGACTGAGAGAGGTCAGGGGTTAGAGGTTACGGGTCAAGCCTTGTTCGATGATGGAGTAGTATCCTCAGTATCCTCAGTGATATACAGCATTCTTGGAACTCTGACACGACCCTGCTGAACGTGGGACCATTCCCAGAAGACCTTGCCACAGCCAGTGCAGATAAAGAAGAAGGGCAACCTATGTAGCAGGCCAGGGGGCACGGTGTGGAGCTGTAACGCTCCTGAGTGGCGCAGCGGTCTAAAGCACTGCATCTCAGTGCAAGAGGTGTCACTACAGTCCCTGGTTCGTATCCAGGCTGTATCACATCTGGTTGTGATTGGGAGGCCCATAGGGCAGTGCACAATTGACCCAGCATTGGCTGGGGTAGACCGTCATTGTAAATAAGAATTTGTTCTTAACTGACTTGCCTGGTTAAATAACATTCATTTAAAAAAACACAGCTCCCCAAGTGAAGGTGAGTGTGGAAGGTGGAGGGGTCCATGTCTGAACGTGTGGGCCCCTGTGGCCAGGAAGGGGACTGGGGTGGTAGACAGGTTGGGGGGGAGTGTTGTCCCAGGTCTCACCTTCTGGTGGAAGAGGAGCCTGCTGCTACTGTTGTAGAAACCCTGCAGAGAGGGATAGAAAACTCAGCAACTCCATTTACTTTCAAAATGAACATCTCTGACATTTGAAACCAGAAGGTGTCTGAGGAAGGGACAGGGAATGTACTTCTCTCCTTAAGCATGCGTGTCATGTCTTTCTAGGTAGCTTCAGGTACTGGTCACTGTTACCTTGAAAACTGAAGAACACACCAAATGTAATATTTACCTACTGTCTTAACATCTGCATGGTATTCACAAGAGACATGAATGAATGGAGCATGGCACTGGCTACACACATGTACTGAATAGATGTGTCTGTGTCAACTGTAAGTTACTTTTGAATAAAAGTGACAGCTCGCTGAAAAAAAGAGAGACAGTATAAACCTTCCCAAGCTAAGGCATTTCATGTGATGTTGTAAAGACCATTCGGGCACTTCCGCAGCATCCACACAACAGACACACCCAGATACAGCCAGTCACCACCACCACCCCACCCACCCTCCTCACTCATACACTCTTACACGCACACGCACACGCACGCGCACGCGCACACACACACACACACACACACACACACACACACACACACACACACACACACACACACACACACACACACACACACACACACACACACACACACACACACACACACACACACACACACACACACACACACACATCCGGGAGACAGAGAGGAACTGTGGGAGATACCGTTCGCGCCTGGGTAGCACTCACACTTCTATGGTGCTTTTGTGTTCTCTAGTTCTGTAGTGTCACATGGCTGAGCCCTCATCTGTAGCCCCCCCTGACAGCAAACTGATGCTAAGAGCCCTGTCAATACCCCTGGACTCAACCCCTGTAAACAACACGCCACTTTGGAGAGGGACGTAAATCAACAGACAAGTGTAGCAAAACCGTTTGCAAAGGAAAGATTCAAGCAAGTGTTTATTTTTGAATAAGTGCATGTAGTTACTCCCCGTTTCAGTTCTTTGAACTCAGTTTGGTGTATAATGAATATGACCCAACTCAGTCCTCTGTGGGCATATTTAAAATGTATGAAAATGTACCATAGCCATCTACACGGGCTATGTTAGACCCTGCCTAGACAATGCCGCACCAGCTTGGCACAGCTCAAACCCTCTCTGACTAACTCAAACGCATACAGAAGCGTGCTGGTGGAATCGTCCTCGGCACAGCATATCCTGGAAACAAGGATGCTCGTATCTTCCCTAATACTGCCCTCACTCCGTGACCCCCTTCAGAGACTGGCTACCCAATTGTCGAGGACAAGTGTCAGGGAGATCCACCTGAAGTACCCACTTTCTCTCTATCCCACAGGCCAGGACTGAGAGATATATCAAGGAACCCATAACCTGTCTATGCAAATGGATCAACAAAACTCTTTGAGTCTCCTTAAAGGTATACAACTATAGTCGTGAATTTTACAACTTGAACGTGTTACAGTGTGTTTTACTGTGTACTGTAATATCCATGTATTTTAGTGTCTTTGACTGCCATGTGGATATCAGTAAAAGCTTGAACTTGAACTATAATAGTACAGTTTTAATGAATACCTTTGTATTACAACATTACATTATCAAAGTGAACAAAACAATTATAATAGCATGTGTCTAATGTGCAAATGAGATGAATGTATGGGTTCCATAATTTTCTTGACTGAACATGATCAATCTTCCGTCTGTTACTAAGCAATGTGAGTGTTGTCTGTAGTGTAGTCTGTGGAGGTGTGGGACGTGTGTGTTGCAGTGTCACATGTGCTAACCTCTGGCTGTCTGAATGGAGACATCGCTCTCATGCCCCTCTGTATTCTACCTAGGCTGATCTCTTAACACACACACACATCGCTCAGACAGGCAGGCAGGCAGGCAGGCAGGCACGCAGACACACACACACACACATCACAGTGCTTCAGCCAGGACAACAGTGACTATTTACTCAGCTCAAAGTTTCCCATGGTCGAGCAAGTCAAAACCTGCACCGGTAACTCTCCCAGCTTATGCAAGTACTCACACACTCCTTTCTTTCTTTCCATCAACGTTTGTTACACAGACAGACACACACACACACACCGTCCTCTCACACACACAGACAGAGAGACGCACAGGCACAAAGTTCTCACACAAATACAGACAGACACAACGTTCTCACCACACACACGGACAGAGATACGCACAGACACAAGGTTCTCACACAAATACAGTACAGATAGTACACACCCTCCTCACCACCAGGGTTGGGGAGTAACGGTTTACATGTAAGGGATGACAAAAAAAAGGTTAAAAAAAAGGTAACTGTAATCAAAAAATATTGTAATCAGATTACAGATACTTTAGAAAAACTAGATGATTACTTCGAGGATTACTTTTAAATTCAGAAAGGATGTTTGCGGAAAAAGAATCTTTGACACTTCTCTGTTTTCTCAATGACATTCAAATTACCATTGAAAAAAGACACAAGTTTAAGTTTGTTCCACCTGAGTGAGTCAGAGACCACTATGACCATAAATCAGAGACCACTATGATGACACACCAAATGTGTTTGATGGATCGCAGGAAAAGAGCAGGAATGGACTTTTGTAGGCTGCAGTCCAAGCTATGTCTTCCTATGGTGCGACTGCTGTCGGCATCCAAATATGATCCAACTTGAATAAATGTTTGGAGGTAAGGTTGACAGCAGTGATGTAGTCTACGGCTATGCGGATATCACTTATTATTGATATCTACATAGCGCATTGATGTGAATCACACTGCTGCTCTGTCATTTAGCTATTTGTCCCGTATGGATTGTGGTTGATGTGGATGGCTGTTCACAAATATAAATGTATATTTCAACCCAATAATTGAATTCAAGAAGTTTAAGCTGTTTATCAATCATTGTTTTTGAAACCAGTGGACAACCAGTGAAAAATGCGCTCTTGCAACACCTGCATAGTGCCTATGGAATAAAATGAGGGGTTTTATTGCTCAATCTATTTCAAGCTAATTAAAATACATAAATCCATAGGCCTAATGGACACATGCTCAAACTCGCACACTTTGATAGACTTAAAAGGGGCAATCTGTAGTTCCTACATCCATTTTAGGACTTAACAATGATCAGTGGTGTAAAGTACTTAAGTACAAATACTTTAAAGTACTACTTAAGTAGTTTTTGAGGTATCTGTGCTTTACTACTCATATTTTTGGTTACTTTTACTTCACTACATTCCTAAATAAAAAAATGTACTCTTTACTCCATCCCTGACACACAAAACTACTCGTTACATTTTGAATTCTTAGCAGCACAGGGAAATGGTCCAGTTCACACACTTATCAAGAGAACATCCCTGGTCATCCCTACTGCCTCTGACTTAGCGGACTCGCTAAAGACAAATGTTTTATTTGTGAATGATGTCTGAGTGTTGTATTGTACCCTTGGCTAACCATCAATAAAAATCAAATAAAAATTGTGCGGTCTGGTTTGCTTAATATAAGGAATTTGAAATGATTTATACTTGTACTTTGATACTTAAGTACATTTTAGTAATTCCATTTACTTTTGATACTTAAGTATATTTAAAACCAAATACTTTTAGACTTTTACTCAAGTAGTATTTTACTGGGTGACTTTCACTTTTACATGAGTCATTTTCTATTAAGGTATCTTAACTTTTACTCAAGTATGAGATTTTAGTACTTTTTCCACCACTGTGAATGTAAAGATACAATTTAATCATATTATTATATGTGTTCGAAAGTGATGGGTTAGAAGAAGCCTAAATAATCAACCCATAAAGTAATATGTAACATCCATGTATGGCCAGCTATGTAAACTTGAACATTGATTTATCCTGCAATAGATGTCGTTCAACTGGTAACATACATTTTTGTCTTCTTCTAATGTCTCTTAAGGGGGAAATTCACTAACAGTAACTGAATGTAATCAGATTCGGTTACCGAGTTTGGGTAATCCAAAAATTACATTACTGATTACAATTTTGGACAGGTAACTAGTAACTGTAACAGATTACATTTAGAAAGTAACCTACCCAACCCTGCTGACCACTCACACACCGTTCTCTCTCTCTCTCTTTGCCACACACACACACACACACACACACACACACACACACACACACACACACACACACACACACACACACACACACACACACACACACACACACACACACACACACACACACACACACACACAACATGACAAAAGCCACTCCTCAAGCCCAAAAATGTATAACATGAAATGACACCTTGATGTTAAAATATGACTTTATATTTTGTTATACTGCATCTTCTTTCTAAAAGTATATGAATAGCATATGAATCATTGTTCAAAACAGTAGAGGCATTGTCTTGTCTAGAGAGAGCAAATTATGTAAACTATGTAAAAAGGGGGTGACACTCTAGACCCAAACGGTTACAGACCTATATCCATCCTGCCCTGCCTTATTAAAGTCTTCGAAAGCCAAGTTAATCAACAGATCACTGACCATTTCGAATCCCAACGTATCTTCTCCGTCTGTGCAATCCGGTTTCCGAGCCGGTCATGGGTGTACCTCAGCCACACTCAATGTACTAAATGATTTCATAAAAATCTATAAAAGACAGTACTGTGCAACCGTCTTCATTGACCTGGCCAAGGCTTTCGACTCGGTCAATCACCATATTCTTATCGGCAGACTCAACAGCCTTGGTTTCTCAAATGACTACCTCGCCTGGTTCACCAACTTACTTCTCAGACAGAGTTCAGTGTGTCAAATCGGAGGGCCTGTTGTCCGGACCTCTGGCAGTCTCTATGGTGGTACCACAGGGTTCAATTCTTGGGCCGACTCTTTTCTCTGTATATATCAACAATGTCACTCTTGCTGCGGGTGATTCCCTGATCCACCACTACGCAGACGACACCATTCTGTATACATCTGGCCCTTCTTTGGACACTGTGCTAACAAACCTCCAAACGAGCTTCAATGCCATACAATAGTCCTTCCGTGGCCTCCAACTGCTCTTAAACGCTAGTAAAACTAAATGCATCCTTTTCAACCGTTCGCTACCCGACGCCGCCCGCCCGACTAGCATCACTACTCTGGACGGATCTGAATTAGAATATGTGGACAACTACAAATACCTAGGTGTCTGGCTGCGAATGTAAACTCTCCTTCCAGACTCATATGAAATATCTCCAATCCAAAATAAAATCTAGAATTGGCTTCCTATTTCGCAACAAAGCTTCCTTCACTGACGCCGCCAAACATACCCTCGTAAAACTGACTATCCTATCCTAGGCTATCCTAAAATAGCCTCCAACTCTCTACTCAGCAAATTGGATGCAGTCTATCACAGTGCCATCTGTTTTGTCACCAAAGCCCCATATACCACCCACCACTGTGACCTGTATGCTCTCGTCGGCTGGCCCTCGCTACATATTCGGCACCAGACCCACTGGCTCCAGGGTCATCTATAAGTCTTTGCTAGGTAAAGTTCCACCTTATCTCAGCTCACTGGTCACGATAACAACACCCACCCGTAGCACGCGCTCCAGCAGGTTTATCTCACTGGTCATTCCCAAAGCCAACACCTCATTTTTCTTCCAGTTCTCTGCTGCTAATGACTGGAACGAATTGCAACAATCTCTGAAGTTGGAGACTTATATCTCCCTCACTAACTTTAAGCATCAGCTATCTGAGCAGCTTACCGATCGCTGCAGCTGTACACAGCCCATTTGTAAATAGCCCATCTAATCTACCTACCTCATCCCCATATTGTTTTTATGGTATTTCTTCTATAGTATTTCTACTTGCACATCGTCATCTGCACATCTATTACTCCAGTGTTAATTTGCTAAATTGTAATTACATCGCTACTATGGCCTATTTATTGCATTACCTCCTCAGGCCATTTGCACACACTGTATATAGACTTTTCTATTGTGTTATTGACTGTACGTTTGTTTATTCCATGTGTAACTATGTGTTGTTGTTTGTGTCGCACTGCTTTGCTTTATCTTGGCCAGGTCGCAGTTGTAAATGAGAACTTGTTCTCAACTGGCCTACCTGGTTATATAAAGGTGAAATAAAAAATATATAAAAGTATAAAATACTAACTACTTAAAAAATAATGAAAGTAAGCAAAATTAAACGTAGATTGGTATAAGTTATCCATACATAGACACAACATTTACAATGCGCAAAGATGTTTACGAGTGTAAGAGATTTGTAAGCTATCACTTTCCACTCTTTTTACAGTGTCCCGGTAGCTCACACTTTGGGACAATGCCAAAGAGAATTCTCCTTGTCGTGACAACAAAGGCTATCAGAATGTGATACTGTTTTTCAAAGGAGAAGATGTGTCGGAAAAAAAGAGAGAAAAGAGGGGGATAGTGAGTGAAGTGAGAGAGGAAAGGAGGGGGTGGGGGGAGAAACTGAGGAACACACACACACACACACACACACACACACACACACACACACACACACACACACACACACACACACACACACACACACACACACACACACACACACACACACACACACACACACAGGCTCAGTCCCACTCTCCTCTCCTCTCCTCTCCTGGTCGCTCCCATGGGAAAATCCTGGACTGCACACAGGAGGTGGGACTGGCTGGCTGTTGGGTCACATGACCTGAGCCACTAGCCAATAGAGCGCCAGTGACCCAGGCCGCTAGCCAATGGAGCGTTAGTGATTTGATTCAATCTGCAGCGAGCAGAATGGAGTGAGTCAGGTAAAGATCTGCTAGGGAGGGAGGTGTAACAGCGTGGGAACTGGGGGTTAGAGAAAGAGAGCGAGACACTCTCCAGGACCAGCTCTCTCTCTCTCTCTCTGCTACCTAACTTCTCTGCTATGTGGTAGTTGGTATGCTAGGATCTATGGCCAACACATAGATACAGATGAAAGGGGGGAAAAAAACATCATATGTTCGCTTCATTGAAACTAAAATAATAGTAATGGACAGTGGTAATACATGTAGGTGGGTTGTGGTGGACAAACCACACCACATTATCTGTGCCTGAAATGATGAAATGAACCACAGTAAACATTGTACAGTCCTCCAGGTAATTGATGTGTGTGTCGATATGTATAATGTAATTGTTGTTAATTGATTTGTTCGCGCAGGTGTTTGTCTGCGAAAGAGACTGTGGTCTCAGCATGATTCTCTGCTTAAATAAAGGTTCAATGAAATAAAAAATATGGGTTTTGCTGCACATGACATGAAAATCAACCATGTTTATGCAAGCAATGTGTAAAAACCTTTGAAACCATAAAAGATTCTGCTCTAGTTCTCCCAGTTACAACTATGACAATCACTTCTTTAGGGGGGTAAATGAGTACATTTAGCTGCTTTGCAGTAGAAAGCTCATTGGGTTTGAACTCTCCACTTTCACATCACGGGGACCTGCCTGCAGCTCTTTAATTAGTGCATCTGCCTGGGTTAATCTCTAGGCCTGACCTGCGAACTCCGTGAGCCTGAACTTGGAACAGCTCGGAGCCTGTCCTGACTAGATATCTAGGCATAAGTCTCAACCTCTGACTAACGTCACAGACAGTCAGACAGGCAGGCAGGTCGGCATGTCAGTCATATATGTTTTTTTCCCCTTTCTGTTTTCCACCAACATACAGCAATGTGAAGAGAATCTATGTAATTAAAGGTTAAGTTGATAATGTTTGGTTATGTTGAGTATGTAGCCTAGATAATGTTAGGTTGCGGTTGCCTGTTGATTGCTAGTAGGGTTTCTTCAAACGTGTTTTTCCCTTGCCGTTTTCATCCAACTGCGTGAAGTCAGAAAATGTTGGGTTATGTGTTCGATCATGTTAAGTTGCGTACCTAGATAATGTTGGGTTATGCTGGGTTATGTAGAAGATAATGCTGGGTGATGTAGCCTAGATAATGTCGGGTTGTGCTGTTGGGTTGTGCTGCGTTTCTTCTTGGCAGGGATGTGGTCAGAACAAGACAGGAAATCAGTAAAATCTGGATTTTGCTCGGGGAATGGTCAGTTTCAATTATATATCAACGGAGGATGTCAGAAAAACAGGAATTCCTTGTAAATCAAGAAGAATCACCTCTCTGTTCTTGTCAGGGCAGCACTGCGCTAAGGCCACTAGCTTATGTTAGTTAGGTGGTAGAAGGCCGGCCTCAGAGAGAGTCACATTTTGTCAGTAAAGAATAAATAAATAGAGCAGCTCGTCAATCTAACGAACAATAAACGTCCCCATCGAAATATGTCTCTTTAAGATGGAGGTTTTTCCTCTATGGGCTGCGTCTTCATCTACTGCATCCGCCCTCATCAGCCTTCTGCATCTGTGGTTGAAAGTGGCAGAGCGACACCAGACCCAGATCAGATCCCGGAAATCCATCTTCTCCGTCCGAACGGTTTGGCCTACGAAAACATGATCAGGCACGACGGCGTTCCCTGTTTTTTAAATATTTTTTAAATCTTCGACCCCCCTCAAGCCCCACGGGAACTCATCTGAAGTTGATTCCGCCACTGTGCCAACCTCTGTCTGTAGCCTCTGAACCAGGTTACAAACTAATGTGGAGAGGGGGGACTCTTACGAACACGATGTTCACGGGGGACTCGTCTGAAGGTAACCCGGTACCCCTTTGTTTTTTAATGAATGGAAGTAGTGTTGTGCACCCCCCAAAAAGGGGCTTAAATAAGTGTAAATATATATATATATATTACCAAGCTGTCTTATATGTCCTATAGGACAGACACGTCAAAATCCTATGCCTTGTGACTTGTTTTTTGACTGCCTGTTTTAATAGTCTCCGCACTAGATAGTCACAAATGCATGTTCCCTTCGCACTATGAGTTCATTCCATTTTCCCTTTCACCTCTCTTTCATTCTGTCCTCTCTTCCCCTTCTTTCTTTCGTTCCGTGGCCAGGCCAGACAGGTGAGGCTAGCTAACTCCAAATGGCTCCGGAAAAGATGTTGAATAGGTCCTTGGACAAAGGTACATTGGAGTAAGGCGTTTTTAAGAGGATAAAAAAAACAGTGACTCCAACCATAAACATATCAAGAAATGGATTCAACAGCTAGTTTGTGAGTGTGCATGAAGCAACTGTTTTTGGAATATAGACTGAGGGACAAATAGTAGCTATAGATTGAAACATGCTGCAACGGGAGCCTAGCATACTAGATGAGGCTTATTACTGTGTTATTAATGTGCAATTAGTGTGTTATTACTGTGTTTATGACCAACACAGATACTGCTGTAATGACCAATAGAACCACATCTCATCAAACAGAGACCTGTATTCATAAAGCGTCAGAGCAGAAGTTCTGATCTAGGATCAGTTCCCATTCATTATGATCTAAGAGACCAAAACTCTCTTAGAGCTTAAATCAGCACTCCTACTATGAGACGCATGACACACACACACACACACACACACACACACACACACACACACACACACACACACACACACACACACACACACACACACACACACACACACACACACACACACACACACACACACACACACACACACACACACACACACACAGCCACAGGGGTTTATTCAGTGAGGTAAACGTTTTCACAATGTCGCAGATAGAAATGGAATGAATAGAGCCAACCTTGGACCCCTTGCTATTCTATACCACGACAGACAACCATATCATAACCGTTCTACAAAGCTTCCTTTCCCAAAAGCTACTGTCCGTCATGGGAGCGCCACCGGATTCCGTTGTGCAACCCCGCTGCCGCAGCCGCATATTTCACACCTTCCTTTTCACACAAGCACACACAAGCATGCACAGAATGTTATTGTAATGCTCCGTGATTCATCCCCAACTGTAAATATTGACAGTGGCTGCCCGTCTGCCTGTTCAACCCCCCTGAGGAACCTCTTCCTGAGAAAGATGTGGGCCAGGACTGGGAAGGAGAAGGGAAGGGCACGTGGGTGGTTCAAGGAGAAGGGCTGGCAGGGCAGGGCAAGCCAGTTGGGAGACTGAGGCAAGGTGATGTGGAACGGGGATGGGGAAGGAGAATGGTGCGTGGGTGGTACCAGGGTGGCGTGCTGCCAGGGCTGGGACACTGGGGTGAGGTGCTGGGCATTGCTGGGTAGGGTTAGGGAGACTGGGATAGAGGTAAAAAAGGCCAGGGATGGGTGAAAGGACAGGACTATATGTGTGGAGACACAGGCTACAGGTAGGCCTCCAGTTACAGTCCACTGCACCTTTCCTTTAAACACATGATCGGTTCTGGAACTTTCTCTCCAAGCATTGCCACTGACAGCCAAGCATCCTTAATTACCTGTGATGTGGCTGCTCTCTCTGTGTTCGTGTCTAGCGCCAAGCCTGTATGTGGAATGTAGCTGGAGCTGTGCCAAGCCTGTGGACGCAGGACAAAGCATGTATGTTGCTGTAGCGGTGCCAGCTAACATTCCTCCGTCAGTCTCACCAGTGATCTCCATAACCCCATAACAAATTCCAAAAGAGAGCGCGAGACACTTTTTTTCCCTGGCACACTATATAAACCAACTTCTGCGTCAACCTCTGAACTAAGCTGGTTCAGTCTTCTTGCCAGCACAATACATTCATTGGATGTCAATTCATGATTTTTGGAAAACGATAGTTTTCCAATTAGGATTGTCTAAGCGATTTCTGAACAGAATTGCAACATACACAAATGGACTTATTTTGAAATGGTTTTGGTGCCAAACATTTTGCTTTTTACTCCTCCAGATGTTACTTCCGTCATTTAGGCGTTGGTTGCCAACATCGATTTGTCACAGATTTTTACATTTTCGATCTCACGCCTCCTCACGGACAACAGTGTACGTGTCTTTCACACAACGCTTGGCTGACACGAGGTGTTTACCGTGCATGAAACCACAGAAGTGCATGATTGAGTTGATGGATAATAAACACAAATAGGGTTTTCTTACCCTCGGATCAAATGTATCCATGGGAAAAGTTGTCGGAACACGCAGGCTGAGATAAAAAAAAACAATACCTCTATCAGTGTGTGAAATCAATGGATGATACATGACCACTGACAGAGGTAATCATGTGGTCCAGACTAGTCTATAGATAGGACATCTAGCTGGGTTAATAATGTGTGTTTAACCTGAGAACACGCACACACCCACGCTGGGGCAGAAAAATGGGAAATGAATAGGTCAAACGCACACACACAAACGTGAGCACATACAGGGTGGGGGAGATAAAGGGAAATTAAAGAGCTGGCAGGATGGCAGGGTTAAGTGGCAATGATGCAGGATAAGGCATCCGTGTGTGTGTGTGTGTGTGTGTGTGTGTGTGTGTGTGTGTGTGTGTGTGTGTGTGTGTGTGTGTGTGTGTGTGTGTGTGTGTGTGTGTGTGTGTGTGTGTGTGTGTGTGTGTGTGTGTGTGTGTGTGTGTGTGTGTGTGTGTGTGTGTGTGTGTGTGTGAAAGAGAGAGAGATGCAGAGGGACATCAAAGCTCTCTTTCAGTGTCAGTGTCAACAAGAGACGCAGCGGCCTGAGGATGTAGAACACTGTGGAGGAAGACAAGAAAGAAAGAAAGAAAGAAAGAAAGAAAGAAAGAAAGAAAGAAAGAAAGAAAGAAAGAGGGTTTCAAAAAGGAAGGCGGGAACAAAAGCACAAGGAAAGAGGAGAATGGGGGGGGGTTAAGAAAAGCAGAGAGGAGGGGGAGGGGTTAAGGAGTTGGGGTGGTATGGAAGGAGTAGGGGGAGGAGGGGGGTCACCTCTGCTGCTCTGCTGGTGTGAAAGCAATGAGGTTAAGCCTAAAGAAAGAGCAGAGAGAGTTCCTGTGTCATAGACCCCACTCCCTCCCTCTCCCGACCGGCCCCAGCTAAATTCCCCAGGGCCAGCGGCAGTCCCTTTCATTCTCCTGTGACACAGTAATTATAAGTGTGGGAACTGAATCTGTCCCTTTTTCAGTGCCCCCTCACCCCCTAACCAGCTTTCCCCCCTCCTCTTCCGCCTCGCTCCACCCCACCTCAGACCTCTATCGCAGAGACAGTGCACCCCCCACCTCCCCCCACCTCCCCAGCGGTCTCCTCACAGTCCAACAAATCACTGATATTCATGGGAGCTGCACCCCCACTTGCCCCACACCCTCCCCTCTTCCATCCCTCCCCCCTCCCTCTCTCCAGCGACAGAGCAGAGGCCGCTACGCTATCTCTCTCACAGCAGCCAGCGCAACACTGCCGACTCTCCCGCTCTCTGTCACCACCCCCCACCTTGCTCCCAGTCCTCGCTCCTCATCTCCAGCCATCCCCCCAACCCTCCTCTTCCCCTCCTACTCCCTTCGCTTGCTATCTTCACGCTGATGACCATGGAAACAACACTGTGGGAACCGGCCACAAGTTCACAAAAATAGACTTGGGGACGATGAAGGAAAATGAAGGGAAGAGAAAACAAAGAAAAAAAAAACTATCCAGGGGGAGGGGCTTATCTATCAATTAATCAATCAAATGTATTTATAAAGCCCTTTTTACATCAGCAGATGTCAAAGTGCTATACAGAAACCCAGCCTGAAACACCAAACAGCAAGCACTGCAGATGTAGAAGCACGGTGGCTAGGAAAGGCAGGAACCTAGGAAGAAACTTAGAGAGGAACCAGGCTCTGATGGGTAGCCAGTCCTCTTCTGGCTGTGCCGGGTGGAGATTATAAGAGTACATGACCATTTAAGGCCAGATTGTTCTTCAAGATGTTCAAACGTTCATAGATGACCAGCAGGGTCAAATAAGAATCAGTGTTTGTTGAGGGTGCAACGGGTCAGTACCTCAGGTGTAAATGTCAGTGGGCTTTTCATAGCCGAGCATTCAGAGGTCAAGTCAGCAGGTGCGGTAGAGAGAGAGAGAGTCAAAAGCAGCAGGTCTGGGACAAGGTAGCA